>NC_056743.1:978925921-979041606 GCF_019279795.1 Protopterus annectens
CCGATTGGGACAATTGCAGTACAAACGGACAACATGCCAGTTGTCTAGTACATCAACAAACAGGGGGGAACCAGGTCCTATCCCCTATGTCGCGAGGCCATGAGTGTGTGGGAATGGGCGATTTCCACCAACCGCTTTCTTATTGCAACGCACATTCCGGGACGGTCCAACATCCTAGCAGACAGGCTCAGTCGTTCGATTCTGACTCCGTACGAATGGTCTCTCAATCCTCTAATAGCGAAACAAATATTTGCCCTATGGGGGTAACCCTGTTGCGATCTTTTTGCCTCTCCTTCAAATACCAAATGCAACAGTTACTTTGCCCTAATCCAGAGAGACTCTCTAGTACATACTTGGCCTCCCGGTCTCCTTTACGCTTATCCTCCTTTGCCCATGATGCTGAAACTCCTACAGAAAGCCAGTCGGCTGGGGAGCAAAATGATCCTCATTGCCCCATTCTGGCCTCATCAAACATGGTTCCCATACCTGTGGTCTCACCTAATTCATCCACCATGGATTCTGGATCCACTCCCGGATCTCATTACCCACCCTCTGGGTCTCCCGGCCCCCAACCTGGTCAACCTCAAGCTGACTGCTTGGTTGCTCCAGTTCCACTCCTGATTAGGACTCCCAGAATCTCCTCACCATTCAAAGCCATCCTAGTAGCAGCACATAAACCTTCCACCAGAAGAGTCTATCGAAGCAAGCGGAAACGTTTCTCCATCTGGGCATAGCACCATCACTTGGATCCTTTCACGGTGCCTCTCACGTCGGTTTTGGAGTTCTTAACTACCCTTTTTCATCAAGGGGCTAGCTGCTCTACAGTCAAGGTACAACTGGCAGCAATTTCGCATTATCATGTAGGGCATGAATCAGGCCCTCTGACTTCTAAGCTTTGTAAAGATTTCCTCAAGGGTACCTTCCTTCTCAGACCTCCAGTCAGGGAGGTAGTACCCCCATGGGATTTGTCTTTGGTTCTCCAAGCCTTGACTAGCCCTTCGAGCGGCCACGGTTGATCTTAAATATCTCTCTCGGAAAACGGCCTTCTTAGTGGCCATTACTTCAGCTAAAAGGGTCTCTGAACTTCAGGCTCTGTGTGTTAAGCCGCCATATTTATCCTTCCATCCAGATAGTTTACCTCAGGATCAATCCGTCCTTTCTGCCTAAGGTGTCTTCGGAAGCTAATATTAATCAATCTATTAATCTTCCCGTGTTCTTTCCCCATTACCAGAACAAAGGAGAATATAAACTGCATTCCTTGGATGCACAGACAATTACGTTTTTATACTCATCGAACTACTGGTCATAGGCAATCTGACCAGTTGTTTGTTACCTTTGCCAAAACAAGTTTAGGCAAGTCAATTTCTAAAGTTACACTATCACGGTGGATAGCTAATTGTATCCTCTTAGCGTATCAGAGTTCGGGAAGGTCTGCACCTCCGGGAGTCTGAGCTCATTCTACTAGGGCCGTCGCTGCTTCGGCGGCTTTTAAATCTAGGGTCCCCTTAGATGATATTTGTTCCGCAGCCACTTGGGCCTCATCTCATACCTTTATCAGCCTTTACAAACTGGATGTTGTCTCCAGAGGTAGGGGCGTCCTTTGGCTCTGCAGTGCTCTGGAATGTTCTTCCATAAAGGCCACCCAGGATTCGGGTAGCTGGGGACTCTGTCCCAAAGGTTGCTGACAAATGAAGTTCCTACTTCAGATTTAGAAGTTATGTACTCACCATAACATTCCATCTGAGTAGGTAGGTATCTTCATTTGTTTGCAACCATCCCCCCCTCCTTACCCCTGACCTATAGGATCTGTCTTGGATTAGCCCCTTCCGGGGCACATTAACATTGCTTATATCGGGCAAACTTGAGGTCAGTTAGTGTTGGCAGGGGATTATGGGTAAAGGGAGGAGCTAGGAGCTCGGATCTATGCTGTGGTAAAAGTTGCCGGCTCGGATCCGAGATCGGATCCGTATCCCAAAGGTTGCAAACAAATGAAGATACCTACTCAGAACGTTATGGTGAGTACAAAATTCTAATTTTCAAGTTTCAGAACTGAAGTCTTCAACTTAAAGCTAAGTAGCCCGTTGGGGTAACTGTTTCTTGCTCCTTACCGATGTCAGTAAAAGTTATTAATTGCATTACTTGTGGGAAGCAAATACCTCATAAAGATTTTAATTTGTACTGTATTCCTTGCCTAGGCCCTGACCACGACGTACCTTGCTGTCGGTTTTGTGCTTTTAGTCAGCGCACTATCCGTCGTCTGTATATTTTTGCCTCTAAATATTTTGCTTCTCTGTTTAATTATCCAGAAATGACATCCATTAGCCATCCGACTACCGGAATACCAAAAAAAGCAAAGAAAAAGAGGCCATTGAGGTCCAAAACTACCGACGACACTTCTCCTAAGCCAGTCGCCAGTACTCAGTGAGGCGCTTCCGCAGCCCCTGATACCTGCTATTTCTGAATTGCAGGCCTCTACTGAGACCCATTTGGAGTCCGGTATTCCGCGAGATGCTTCACCTATGGAACCCGCGGATGTTTCTGTCTTGGATGGGTCCAGAGCCGCTGTGCAGGCACGGCTTCTGAGGGTGTGTTCAGGCCTACAGACTTGCATATTAAACTGACTCCACCTTCTGTACTAAGGCCTAAATCTCAATCTATGTCTAAAAAACAGATGCCCAGGTCACATTTTTAGGCCCCTATGCCTAAAAAACAAATTATCAAAATAGCTGAAGATGTAATTACTCTAATCAGGGGTAGTCAAACCCCCCCCCCCCCTTCTAAGAGGCGTAGGCCTGAGCTTGACTATAAATCTTCTGAACAGGACTCTGTTTCTTCTGACTCTTCTGATGACCTGGATTTGTCCATACCTACTTATGAGGATGCTGATGCAGAGGACCCCCCCCCCCGAGGACTTTTCTTTTGGGGAAACTTTACATACTTTAAGGGAGCATTTCCACTGGGAAAGTCAGGAATTTTCTGAATCCAAAAAGAGGCTTAGGGATTTCCTTCTTCCTCAGCATAGGCCTTTGGCTATACCTCCTGTACCAGACATTGTTTGTGTTTTCGGAATCCAGTATGGCCCCTGATTCCCTGCCTCCGGCTCCTAGTAAACCTGACGGATACTACAAAGTTCCTCAATCCCGTAAGCTCCTTTTCAAAAATCCTGTTGCAGACCCAGAAACCATTTCTCAGGGGCCCAAGGGCATTAAGGCTTCTACTGCTAAAAATCCTACCCCTTCTGATAGAAACTCCAGGGCTCTGGACAGATGGGGTGAAAAGGTTTATACTTCTGCAACCCTGGCAGTCGGGGCTTTAAACTCAATTTCATATGCTAAAATATCAACAACATATCATGGGACTGCTTAAACAGAAAATTGTTGATTTCTGACTGTGTGGAAAATAAAGATTTACAGGATTTATTGCATTCAGCTGAACAAGTTGGAAAACATACTTTGCAGTGTGGTTTTGATTCTGTAGAGGCCTCTTGCAGGGTTGCTGTTACTGGGTCTGTGCTTAGAAGGCTTGCTTGGCTTAAGGAGCAATCTCTGCCTGATCTTGTTAAAGCAAAATTGTTGGATGCTCCTTTGCATCAGGACCGTCTGCTTGGCATTAAGGTTGAAGAAGTTCTAAAAAAGATGGAAGATCAAGCTAAATCTATGCAAACTGTGAAAGATTTCTTACAAGTGCAACCTCTAAGATTTAGTAGGCACTGGACTACTAAGAACTGGTCCTTTCCAGCTCCTTCCAGATCCACTTAAGCCAAACCCAGACACACCAAAAGCACCAGGTTTCAGTCCCAAGGGACTCTCAGAACTAAGCAATGGGGTGCTTCCACTTACAAGTCTGGAAGTAACAAGACACCACCCTATGGTAAACAGTCTCAATGACTTTCCTTTAAAATTACCAAGCACTTACCTCTGATTGGGTGGGGGAATTCCTCTTCATGCAAATTCCTCTTCATGCAAAAATCTGGCAACTCATAACCCAGGACAAATGGGTTTTAAATAGTGTCCCAGGGAAACAGATTTCATTTCCACACATTGCCAACACCAAACGGGTGGCCAGACCTGCCCCCAAATCAGTAGGCAGATGCTCAGAAACAAGTGCTTTCCGTCTTAAACATGGGGGATATTAAACCAGTACCAGAAGAGGAAAAGGGACATGGTTTCTATTCCAGATTTTTCCTTGTACCCAGAAAAGACAAATCATGGCGTCCAATACTGGACCTGTCTACTCTAAACACCTTTCTGGACATTCCAAAATTCAAGATGCTAACTCTTCACCAGTTGCTTCCTATGCTAGGCAAGGATGCCTGGTTGGCAACTCTAGATTTAAAAGAAGCTTACCTGCATATCCCAGTCAGGGAATCTTGCAGAAGATATCTACGCTTCAAAGCAGGCTGCTTGCATGATCAGTTCTCTGCACTTTCTATTGGCTTGTCTACTGCGCCCAGGATATTCACAAAGTGCCTGGCTCCAGTAATTGCATACCTGGATGATATACTTGTACAACATCTGGCGTTTGTAAAAAGGGTTCTAACTTGTCTAGGGTACACCATAAACGAAAAGAAATCACAACTGGTACACTCTCAAAAAATTACATTCCTGGGTGCAAGCTTGAATACAACTGCCCAGATGGCTTTCCTCGTGCCAGAAAAGCAAATTCATTTGGTGACTTACTTCCAACAGGTGGCCACAAAAACCCTGCTTATCTGCAAGACAAATACTGCAAGCCTTGGGGTTTATGGCCTCCAGCATTCGTCTAATTCCATGTGCAAGACTTCAGTGGTACTTAAAAAGTTTATGGAGTCAACATTGTCACAGCCTGGAAACAATGATTCCTATCATGCCTTGTCTACACCTGGAGTTCCTATGGTGGGCAGAGGCCTTCCACCAAAACAACGGACTGCCATTCACACCACCCTCTGCCACCCAAACCCTGACTACAGACTCATCAGACTATGCATGGGGGGCTCATCTGGCAGGGAAGTGCATTCAGGGAAATGGAGCCCAAATCAAATGCACCTACGTATCAGTCAAAAAGAAATGCTAGCTGTACAAAATGCTCTAACAGCCTTCAAGGACTACCTTCATCTAGGACAACTAATGGTAAAGATGGACAACACCACGGTTATGTGGTACATAAACAAGCAGAGGGGTACACATTCCTACCCCCCTCTGCAAACTAGCCATGGCATTGTGGGACACAGCCTTGGGCTACCAGGTACAACTACAAGCTCAATTCCTGCCAGGCAAGCTGAATATTCTGGCAGACGATCTAAGCAGAAATGGCATTGACCCACACAAATGGAAACTGGAACCATGGATTTTCAACACGTTGACAAGCAAATGGGGGAGCCTAGACATAGATCTCTTTGCCTCCCCCAGAACTTCCTGTTGGACAAGTTTTGCACAAGAGCTCCGCACAAAAAAGCTTGGAAAGTGGATGCTGTATCCTTCAGCTGGAAAAACCCATCAGTCTACGCCTTTCCCCGTCTGCCTCTGCTCTCCAAAGTCCTGCTAAAAGTCAAACAGGACAGACAAAAAATGAGTTTGATTGCTTCAGACTGGCCACGCCAACACTGGTACCCTGCTCAGTGTGTCTCGAATATCCCCATGGCACCTGCCTCAGACACCTTCCTTACTGTCTCAGCAGGAGAACCAGATTCTGCACCTTCAACTCCCTACATTGAACCTTGCAGCTTGGCTAATCATTTAAATTCACCCTTAACATCCCTCAGCAAACCTGTAATGGATGTCATATTGGAGGCAAGAAGATCTAGTACTAGAAAATGTTATGCTGACAAATGGAAAAGATTCTGTGCTTGGAATCGGTCTCAAGGAATGAGCACAGCAGTGCCCAAGTTACCTCAGATTTTACAATGTTTAACTGAGATGCTTCACAAGGGACTGTCTTTTTCCTCCATTAAAATCCACCCCTCAGCCATTTCAGCTCATTATAACACACAACCTCCCCTTCTCTCATCCTGTGCTCAAGTAGTACCTCAGAGGGACCAAGAACTTGAGACCACCCAGGAGAGCGCCAAGCCCTGCCTGGGACCTTAACTTTGTACTGGAAAAACTCACTCTGCTTCCTTTCGAGCCAGCTGCTACTGCAGACTTAATTTCTTTCTTGGAAAACAGCCTTCTTTCTGGCAGTTACTTCAGCCAGAAGGATATCTGAGTTACAGGCCGTTATGGCAGTGGAGCCTTTCATCATTTTTCATGCAGACAGGGTGTCACTCAGGACCAATCCATCTTTCATGCCCAAGGTGGTATCCAGTGTGGCTCTTAATCAGTCGATTCATTTGCCAGCTTTCTTTCCCAATCCACAGAACAAAGGGAACGGATTCTGCATTCATTGGATGTGCACAGACAACTGAGATTTTACTTGGACAGAAGTTGAACTCGAAGAAAATCTGAACTGCTAGTGGCATTTGCTGCAGGGACAGAGGGAAATGCTATTTCAAAACCATTTCTAAATGGATAAGCCATTGCATTAATTTCTGTTACATGCATCACGGAAAGCCTGTCCCCCAGGGGATCAGATCTCTTCACCAGGGCTGCATCTACAACCTTCCTCAGAGGTGTTCCTACCAGGGATATTCTAGAAGCTGCTACCTGGAGTTCAGTTCATACTTTCACCAAGCATTACCATTTACCAATTTCTTCTAAATCCAGAGCTGGCTTTGCCACTGCTGTCTTGCAGGCCCTTATAGCTGGTCCTAATGCTGTATAAATCCATCCTCCCAACCATAGCTTTGGGAATCTACCCAAATGTAATGACTGCAACAGTGAAACATGAAGAACATAGTACAGTTGTGTGCACTTACCACAAATGTAGATGTTAGAGTGTCTTCACTGTTGCAGTCCTGGATGTTCTTTGTGTTTCACTGTTGCAGTCATTACATTTGGGTAATCTGCTGGCAGGTTGCCCTCAGTCGGTCTGAATTCCAAAGTCTTGGGTCCTGCGTTGGTTGCTGTCTCCTCTTCCATGACGTCAGGTCATCAGGGGTATAAAACATGCAGCCGACACCAATCTGAGTAGTTAACTTCATTTTATCTGCAACCTGTAGAACCTGTGGGTATACGAATCCATATTGGATCCGAGCTGGCAACTTTTTCTAGCATCTGCTCCAAGCTCCTCCCCTTACCCATAATGCCCTACCATCTCCTATCTTCCCTCAGATCTTGTTTGCCGCACCAGTAGTGTGCATCGTGGTCTCCTTTGCTCTGAGCTAAAAAGGGATAGTAAGTGGAAACTTTTATATCTAAGTGTGCTTGTCTAGGATTACCCTTCCTCCCCTTCTGTAGTAACGCGTTGGTTGTTAGCGTAAAAAAAAAAAAAAAAAAAAAGTTGTTTTGTATTAGAATAGTAGTCAGGCCTGCCCTTCCCCTACCTGTGTGTGTGTGGTTTTTTTTTGTTGGGAAGGTAGTACCTTTACCTTTGAGTGCAGGACTAATGCCGACCAGCCAAAAGCCTGTGTTCAAAAAATGTACAGTGGGCTGGCCATAAGCTTTCCCCTGCTGATGGTCACACTCTGTGTGTGATATGTTTAGGAGTGGCACATTTATCCACCCAGTGTGTTATCTGTTCAGGCTTCAACCCTAGGGCCCTTGGGGATCGTAAGGCCAAGCTAGTTACCAAAGGCCTTCTCCCCGTTGCCATGCTGGATTCTTCCTCGGTCGCTAGTGCACCTCCCCAGATAGGGACTCAACCTCCCTCTTTGTCTGGCGATGGGTCCTCTAAGGACAGATCTTCAGTCAGCGAGTCTGACAAAGATAGAGAAGGAAAAGGTAAGACGCAGAGAAGAAAGGGAGAAAAAGAAAGGCATCGCAAGAGATCCCCAGACAGGGAGCTCTTTCTCAGCCCTCCATCCAAGACCATGAGGCCTGTTTCTCCTCTGCTCCGGTCACCGCGTTTCTCAACGGAGTCGTTGGAACATTCGGACCAGAGGCCCTCCACCCCTTTGCGCAGACCAGCCAGATCCAAGTCGGTGGCCTCTTCGCGGTAGTCTCGGAGCCTATTGGACATGGATATAGACAGAATGATGTGGAGATTTCTTCAGACCCAGATTCAGATGGGAGTCTTGCCAGGTCCCTCTCCCTCTGGAGGGGCGACCTGCATGCCTCTTTTCCACCCCATCTCTCCTTCCCTGATCCGTGCTTCGGCTTCTGGGCTCTTAGATCCGAGGTTCTTCGGAGCTAGTAGCTCTGCAGACCTTCAGACCCAGATTCAGATGGGAGTCTTGCCAGGTCCCTCTCCCTCTGGAGGGGCGACCTGCATGCCTCTTTTCCACCCCATCTCTCCTTCCCTGATCCGTGCTTCGGCTTCTGGGCTCTTAGATCCGAGGTTCTTCGGAGCTAGTAGCTCTGCGCCGATGGTTCCTCCAACCTCGACTCCGGCTGTTACCTTGAGTTCCTCGGATCTGATTTGTTCGGGTCTGAGTGACTCTCAGAGCCGCAGACAAGGGAGTCTGACCCAGGGGAATGGATTCTTCGGCTCCGACTCTTTCGGACCCGACCTGTTCCCTTTGACCTCAGGCTACCCTGTCTTCAGCTCCAGTCCCCGCTTCGGATCCAAGGAGGACTTCTCCCTCGGCCTTCGAAGTGGTGGAGAGGGTTCTCTCCAAGGGATTGAGATCCCAGCCAATTCCCTCTGATACCACCCAGACCCCCCTGGATTTGGCGACTACTCCCATCGTCCTGTCTCAGGGACAACCCGTGCCACAGGATCCCCAGGTCATTTTCCCAGAGGAAACCCCTGCGGCTCGCGGATCCCCTTCTGAAAGTCCCACTGAAGAGGGCCACCACAAGTGCAAAAGGAGGGCCACCACAAGTGCAAAAGGAGGCACTTGGACTCCCCCACTGACTTAGATGAAGGAGAAGTTTTTCCCAGGTCACCTCCCGAAGACTTTTCCTTCGGAGAAATTATGGAAATTCTCCACCAGAGGGTAGGTTGGTCAGCTGCAAAATCTTCTGGGGATGAGTCAGTGTTCCTGGAGGCCTTTGGCATGGGCCCATCTACTCCCTGGGTGTCCCCACCAGCAGACCCCTTGGTGGACCTCATCACCACGAGGGCATGGAAGGAGCCCAACACCGTAGAGCCCATCCCCAAACGTCCTGACAAGGTTTTAGTTCCTCCTCCTGATAGACAACCCTGGTTGAATGGAGCCCCAGTTGATGCTATGTTGGTCGCAACGGCCACAAAGAAGGAACTAGCACAGGAGAGTTCCTTAGTCCATCCTCCAGACAAGGAGTCCACGTCGGTGGATAGGTTTGGAAGTGCGTATACTCTTCAGCGACATTTTCTATCCATGCGCTGAATTATTTGGCACATGTGATTTGACTTCAGCGAGACCTTGCTTCAGAATTTGCTGAGTCGCCCCCAGAGTCTTTATCGCCGCAGGACAGACAGTTGTTCTCGT
Organism: Protopterus annectens; assembly: GCF_019279795.1. Classification (NCBI taxonomy): domain Eukaryota; kingdom Metazoa; phylum Chordata; order Ceratodontiformes; family Protopteridae; genus Protopterus; species Protopterus annectens. The sequence goes on from NC_056743.1 coordinate 978,935,349, forward strand.
TGAAAATGTCTACTCTGAAGTCAGTCTCAAGTACATCTATGCAGCTACTTTCCCATGCCACGGAAGGAGCAGCTGGGACAGGCATGAGGCGTCATGCCTGGCTCAGATTGTGTCAGTTCGCAGACCCTTTCAAGGCATAGTTTATCAACGCTCCCTATGACGGCTCTTCCCTCTTTGGGAAGACAGTACGTGACACACTTGTCCAGAGCGAAAAGGACGGGAAGACTTTGTCTGCCGTCTGTGTCCGCTTCTCTAACCCTCAGCGGTCCTTCTCTAGGAATCCGAGGGCAGATGATGTGGTTCCGAAAATCTCAGTTTTCCCGGGATTCTCAGGACAGCTATTCCCCCAGAGGGGGACAGGATCGACACCAACCCAGAGGTAGAGGGGGTCCCAGGAATTTCGGGTCTAGAGAACCCTTTTCTGATAGACCCGGTCAGCAGCCCTGAGGGGTTGCCCGACTATCCTACTGTGGAGGCAGTCTGGGGACGATTGTCCTTACACCCAGTGGCATGGGAGTCGATTACGACAGGTCACTGGGTTTTTCAGGTAATACCCAGAGGTTACTCTATTCCTTTCATTGCCCCTCCAAGCATTACAAAACACCTCCCGGATGTTCCACCCACTCACAGGGAGGCCGCAGCTCTAGAAATTTCAAAGCTGCTTCTCAAATGAGCCATCGAAAAGGTCCCCCCAATCAGTCCGGATTAGGCGTCTACTCAAGATTTTTGGGGCCAAAAAAGACTGGGGTCCTCAGGCCCATTCTAGACCTGTCAAACATTAAACCTGTCGGTAGCAAAACAGAAATTCCGAATGGTCACCCTACAGTCCATTCTACCTTATCTCCGAGAGTGCGACTGGATGTGCTCGTTAGACCTTCAGGATGCTTACTACCACATCAAAATACACAGAAGCTCCAGGAGGTTTCTGTGCTTCCAGCTGGGAGGCAGTCACTTTCAGTTCAGGGCCCTACCCTTTGGTCTCACCACAGCCCCCAGGGTGTTCACCAAGGTAATGGCAGTTGTAGCGGCCCACCTGAGTCTTCAGGGTGTTCAGGTGTTTCTTTACCTGGACGACTGGCTCTTCGCTGCGCACAAGCATCACTTGTGCCTGGCCTGAGATTATTTCATTTGGGTAGCAGACCTACTGGGAATTGCAGTCAATACTCACAAATCCCATTTATAACCAGTACAAATTCTAGACTTCATTGGGGCATGGTTAGACACTTTGCAGATGAAGGTATTCCTAACTCCAGACAGGATCCTACATCTCAGGGGCCACATAGCTCAGATAGCGAACTCCCAGTCTTTAAAGGCGAGCGAGGTTGTCCAGGCTCTGGGCTCCATGGCTGCCGCCATATCTATTCTCCCGTATGCACGCCTTCACACGCGGTTTCTTCAGTGGACTCTGGCTGTCCAGTGGTCTTGGCTAGAACCTACCCATGGAATTTCCGATCAAGATCAGTCACGTCTGCAGGACATCTCTTTGGTGGTTAACTTCACCGGAGATATCAAAAGGACACCCATTTGCGTCCCCCTCAGTCAAAACCACAGTGACCACGGACGCCTCCCAATTCGGGTGGGGGGGGAAACTGGGGAGGACAGTCTAAGGCGCGTGGTCCCAGACAGAGACCAATTTGCACATACATGTTCTAGAGATGAGGGCAGTGCTTTTAACGTTGGAAGCCTTTCACACAGTCCTCCCTCTCAGATTGATTGCAGTTCAGTCAGACAACATGTCTGTCTGGTATAAAAAACAAGCGGGGGGAAGCGGATCCTACCCTCTATGTCGCAAGGCCATGAGAGTGTGGGAATGGGCGATTTCGACTGGTCGGTGTCTGATAGCAACAAACATCCCGGGGCACTGCAACATTTTAGCGGACAGATTGAGCCGGGCCATTTTGATGCCTTACGAGTGGTCTCTGAAACAGTCAGTAGCGGAGATTTTCCTGGCATGGGGTCAGCCTTGCTGCGATCTCTTTGCATCTCATTCCAATGCGAAGTGCAGCGAGTTCTTCGCTCTGATTCCCTCACCAAGGGAAGTCCCCAGAGACGCTCTAGTCCATGTTTGACCCCCCGGGCTTCTGTATTCTTATCCACCTTTACCTCTCATTCCAAAGTTCCTTCAGAAAGCTTGCCGACTATGGTGCAAAGTGATCCTCATTGTCCCGTTCTGGCCTCGTCAGATTTGGTTCCCATTCCTTTGGTCTTCTCTATTAGCTCCCCCGTGGGTTTTGGATCCCTGCCCGGATCTAATTTCCCATCTGTCGGGGACACATCCACCCGATCTGGGCAGCCTCAAGCTAACAGCTTGGTTGCTCCAGTTCTGTTAATTGCCAGGACTCTCCCGGTCTTTCATCCCAGGTAAAATCTATTCTAGAGGCCTCTCTCAAAGACTCCACTAGGAAACTATATTGCAATAAATGGAAGCGCTTTTCCATTTGGGCTTCACAGAGAGAAATGGATCACTTTACAGCTCCTGTTCCAGCGGTGTTGGACTTCCTGTCTGGTATCTTTCAGCAAGGAGCTAGTTCCTCCACAGTGAAAGTACAATTGGTAGCCATTTCCAGTTTTCACGTTGGTTAAGACAACATGGCCTTAGCCTCTTCTAGGCTGTTTAAGGCCTTTCTTAAAGGTACGTTTCTGCTGTGGCCCCTTGTCAAGGATTCTGTACCTCATTGGGACCTTACTTTTGTTTTACAGGCATTGGTAGCCCCTCCTTTTGAACCCGCAGCTTCCGTGGACTTAAAATTTTTGTCCTGGAAGACAGCTTTCCAAGTCGCCATTACATCTGCTAGGAGGGTTTCTGAGCTTCAAGCTGTGTCTGCCGTTCCTCCGTATTTGGTCTTCCATAAGGATAGGGTCTCCCTCCGTACTTACCCTTCCTTCTTACCTAAAGTGGCATCTGAAGCAAACATAAACCAGTCCATTAATCTGCCCATTTTCTTTCCCAACTTTCAAAATAAAGGTGAATACAAACTCCATTTGTTGGATGTTCACAGACAACTTTGTTTTTATCTTCATAGAACGAAGTCTTTCCGCAAGACTGACCAATTGTTTGTTTCCTTTTCCAAAGCATTTATGGGGAAAGCTATTTCTAAAGTTTCTTTAGCCAGATGGATCACTCTTTGCATTTCACATGCTTATAAAGCAAAAGGTTTATCTCCTCCTGGTATAGTTGAGGCTCACTCTACCAGGTCCATGGCGAATTCTGCTGCTTTTTGGTCCAGGGTACCTTTGGACAATATTTGCGCAGCAGCGACATGGGCCAATTCACATACCTTTATTTCCCATTACAAATTGGATCTGATTTTGAGGGGTAGAGCATCCTTTGGCTCTGCGGTGCTCAGGAATATCCTTCCATAAGGGCCTCCCAGGATCGGAGTAGCTGGGGAATCTGTCCCACAGGTTGCAGATAAAATAAAGTTAACTACTTCAGATAAAGAGGTTATGTACTCACCATAACGTTCCATCTGAGTAGTTCTACTTCATTGTTTCGCAACATTCCCTCCCTCCGTCCCCCGGACCTTATCCTGTTTTCAGGTTGGTTATTGGGTTGAGTTACATATGTATTGTTAGTTGCAGCAAACTCGATCTGAGGGAAGATAGGAGATGGTTAGGGCATTATGGGTAAGGGGAGAAGTTCGGAGCTTGGAGCAGATGCTAGAAAAAAGTTGCCAGCTCAGATCCGATACAGATCCGTATGCCCACAGGTTCTACAGGTTGCAGAAAAATGAAGTATAACTACTCAGAATGTTATGGTGAGTACATAACTACTTTTTGTCTTCAGTCTTTCTTGCCACGCGGTGCCCGAAGCAGAAGCATTTCGCAAGTGCCGGTCGGCCGACTACTGAAATATTCGAGTTTGAGTTTCAGAACCGAAGTCTTCTCTAAAGCGAAGTACCCCGTTGGGGAAACCTTTTTCTTGCTTTTTACCGATGTCAGAAAAAGTTAATTGTATTACTTGTGGGAAGCAAATACCTCATAAGGATTTCCATTTATACTGTATTCCTTGCCTAGGCCCTGATCACAACATGCCTGACTGTCTGTTTTGTGCTAGCTTTAACCAACGCACTATTAAGCGTCGGTATATTTTTGCATCAAAGTATTTTGGAAACACATTTAACTACCCAGAAATGTCGTCTGATAGCAATCCGACTACCAGAGTACATAAACGCAAAGAAAAGGACAGAGAAAGGCAGTAGAGATCCAAAACCACCGACGAAGCTTCTCCTAAGCCAGTCGCCGGCACTCAGTGAGGCTCTTTCACAGCCCCTAATACCTGCTACCTTCGAGCCGCAGGCCTCTATTGACACCCATGTGGAGTCCGGCATGCCGCAAGATACTCAAGGTATTGGACCGACGGATGTATCTCCCTCTGATGGGTCCGGAGCCGCTGAGCAGGCACCGGCTTCTGAGGGTGTATTCCGGCCTCAACATTTGTATATCAAACCGACGACAGCTGCAAAACCAAAGACACAAGCAAGTTCTAAAACTAAAAAAACAGACACATGAGCCATGTGCACAGGCCTCCATGCCTAAAAAACATGATCAAAATGGCTGAAGACCTTATTACCTTGATCAGGGGTACCCATCCCTCTCCTGATAAGAGGTCTAGGCAAGACGCTGGTTATGAATCTTCAGATCAGGTTTCTATTTCTTCTGATTCCTCTATTGATCAGGAATTATCTATACCTCCCTATGAGGATTCTGATTCTGAGGAGTCTATTCCATCTGCATCTCCTCCTGAGGATTATTCATTTGGAGAAACCTTGCATACTTTGAGGGAGCATTTTCATTGGGAGAGTCAAGACTTCTCAGAATCAAAAAAGAGGCTCAGGGATTTCCTTCTCACTCAGCACAGGCCTTTAGTCATCCCCCCTGTTTTAGACATTGTGGATGATGTGTTATCGGAGTCGAGCTTGTCCCCTGACTCCTTACCTCCAACTTCCCAGTAAGCCTGACAGATATTACAAGGTCCCTCAACATGTTATGGGATTGCTGAAACAGAAAATGATGTTGATTTCAGAATGTGCAGAAAATAAAGAATTGCATGAATTATTGCATGCAGCTGAACAAGTTGGAAAGCATACTTTGCAATGTGGTTTTGATTCCTTAGAGGCCTCCTGCAGGGCCGCAGTTACTGGATCTGTGATTAAGAGATATGCCTGGTTAAAGGAGCAAAATTTACCTCATGTTACAGCTAAATTGCTAGATGCACCTTTACAGCATGTTTCTCTGTTTGGTATTAAGGCAGAAGAGGTTTTAAAGAAAATGGAAGACAAAGCTAAGTCTATGCAAACTGTTAAAGACTTCTTACAAGTGCAGCCACCAAGATTCAGTAGACACTGGCCTACCAAAAATTGTTCCTTTCCTGTGTCAGACAGAGCTCAAAGGGGCAAATCCAGATGCCCTAAGGGTTCCAGATACCAGGCGCAAGATTCATACAGGTCAAAGCAATGGGCACTTCCACCTCCAAATCTGGAGGAGATAAAGCGCAAACCTACAGAAAGCAATTCCAATGACTTCCCTCTGCCTTCACCAAGCACTTAACTGTTGGCAGCACCCATAGGGGGAAAATTTGCACCTTTTGCTCAAAGTTGGCAGTTAATAACCCAGGACAAGTGGGTACTGAACATCGTATCACAGGGATACAGATTCCATTTTCACCAGTGGCAGATGGTTGGCCAGATCTGCCAAAAAATCATTGGGCAGAGGCACAGAAACAGGTTATGTCCCTCATGGATATGGGAGCCATTCAGACAGTACCAGAACAGGAAAAAGGACAAGGGTTTTACTCAAGACTGTTCTTGGTACCCAGAAAGGACAAGGCCTGGTGGCCAATACTGGATTTATTGATTTTGAACAAATACCTGGACATTCCAAAATAAATGCTGACTTTGCAGCAGCTTCTGCCCATGCTGGGCAAGAATGCTTGGCTGATGATGCTAGACCTAAAAGGGGCATACCTGCTTGTCCCAATAAGACAATCATGCAGAAGATACCTCAGATTCAAAGCTGGTTTAATGCATTACCAATTCTCTGCACTGCCCTTTGGCTTACCTACTGCGCCCAAGGTCTTTACAAAGTGCCTGGCACCAGTAATTGCATTTTGCAGAAAAATGTATACGAATATATCCTTACTTGGATGACTGATTCAAGCAGAGAACAAGAACATTCTTCTTCGACATCTGGCATTTGTGAAAAGGCTTCTAACATGCCTAGGGTACACAATAAACAAAAAAAAAATCACAACTGGTACCCTCTCAAAAGATAACATTCCTGGGTGCAAGCTTGAATACAACTGCCCAGATGGCTTACCTCATGCCAGACAAACGAAGGCAACTGACTACTTACTTCAAACTGATGGCAACAAAACCCCAGTTATCTGCAAGACAAATTCTGCAGGCTCTGGGCTTTATGGCATCCTGCATACTGCTGATTCCATATGCAAGACTGCATATGAGGAAACTTCAATGGTACCTAAAAAGTTTATGGAGTTAACATTCACACAGTCTGGAAACAATGATTCCTCTCATTCCCTGCCTGCAACACGAGTTTCTATGGTGGTCAAAGGCATGTCACCAAAACATGGGACGGACATTCACTCTACCACCTGCCAGCCAAAGCATGACAACAGACACTTCAGATTATGCCTGGGGTCCCACATGGCAGAAAGATGCATTCAGGGCATATGGTCACCAAAACAAATGCATCTCCATATCAACCAGAAAGAGATGCTAGCTGTTCAAAATGCCCTAACAGCCTTCAAGGACTTACTTCATCCAGGGCAACTACTGATAAAGATGGACAACACCACAGTCATGTGGTATATAAACAAGCAAGGGGGCACACACATACCTCCTCTGCAGATTAGCTATGACACTGTGGAACACAGCTTTGACCTACCAACTACATCTTCAAGCTCAATTCCTGCCAGGAAAACAAAACACTCTGGCAGACAATTTAAGCAGAAAAGTACAGATGTTCTTCATCTCACATTGCTGCAGTCATAACTTATGGGTAGTCCGCTGTCCTCGGTCGGCCCGAATACCGAAGTATAAGGCTGACGTCGGTCATGGGCGCTCAGATCTGACGTCAGAGCGTCAAGGTATTAAAGCGCATGACCGACGTCATTTCCTCAGTCTTTTTTGCTGCATGGTCCGAAGCAGAAGCAGCGTTTGCAAGTGCCGTTCGGCGTTCTGAAATTTTCGTATTCTGAGTTTCAGACCGAAACCAAGTTGGGCTAAGTACCCGTAGAATATTTTGTTTTTCTTGCCTCAGTTACTTCCGGATGTCAGAAAAAGTGAATAATTGTATTTCTTGTGGGAAACAGATACCGCATAGGGATTACCACTCTTTCTATTCCTTGCTTGGGACCTGAGCACGACGTAGTAGGGTGTCGCTTTTGTGCTAGATTTAATAAGCGCACCATTAAGCGTAGGTTAGATTGTGCTAGGCTTGTCTTTGGTAAGCGGTGTAATTACAATATGCCGTCGGATCCTCTGATGCCCGCTACCGCGAAGAAGCGCAAAGTTAAATCTTTACAGTCCAAGCAAGATGACTCGTCCATTCCGGACGACGGTTCTTTAGACATTACGGTGGATTCGATTGATCCGGCCGAAGTTTCAACTGAGTCTCAGGGGGAGACATTGGTTTTGCAGGATGTGGCCTCTCAGGAGTCAGGTCAGGCTGAGGGGGCCTCTCAGGTTACTGTTCTCCCTTCCTTGCCTAAGGTGGTTAGGCCTTCTCCTTCTGTCTCTAAGGTACCTTCCAAAGGCAGGCCTGGTTTGCCTACCACAGGTGTCAGTCCTAGTTCTGCAGGTTCTGTCCCTAAGAAACACATGCTTAAAATGGCAGAAGATTTAATTACTTTAATCAGGGGTTCTATGCCCCCTCCTGATAAGAGGCCTAGGGTGGAGCCAGAAATGGAAAGTTTGGAGCAGGCTTCAGATTACTCAGAGTCTTCGGTTGAAGACATTCAGGATTTTCCTCCTTATTCTGATTCAGACGCAGAGGATTCCACTCCTTCTGCTTCTCCTCCAGAGGATTTTTCTTTTTCAGAAACCCTGCATTCCATGAGGGAGCATTTTAAATGGGAAGGTCAGGATTTCTCAGATTCCAGGAAGAGGCTTAGGGAATTTTTGTTTTTACCACAGCATAGGCCCTTGGCTATACCTCCTGTTTTGGATGATGTTCAAGACGTTTTCTCTGAGGCTTCCCTTAATCCAGATTCTTTGCCTCCTGCGCCAGTTATGCCAGATAGGTATTACAGAGTGCCTGAGGCTCATAAATATCTGTACAAGAGCCCTAGGGCCGACCCAGAAACTATTAGCCAGGGACCTAAGGGGGTCAGGGCTTCTATTGTGAAGAATCCAGTTCCTTTGGATAAGGATGCTAGAGCTTTGGAAAGGTGGGGTAAGACAGTGTATACTTCTTCCACTCTAGCAATGAGGGCTTTGAATTGCCAGTTTCATATGTTGAAGTACCAGAATTTTCTCCTTACTCAGTTAAAATCTAAAGTGGATGCTTTGGCAGAGGGCATAGAGTGTAAGGAATTACAGGATTTGGTACATGCCTCTGATCAGGTGGGTAAGCATGCTTTGCAGTGTGGTTTTGATGCTTTGCAGGCTTCTTCCAGGGTGGCTGCCACTGGTTCAGTTATTCGCAGGCACGCCTGGCTTAGGGATCAGAATTTGTCAGAGCATGTTAAAGCTAGGATTTTAGATGCTCCTTTGCAGTCTGAAGTTTTGTTTGGTTCTCCTGTGGAGTCTGTCTTGAAAAAAATGGAAGACAAGGCTAAGTCTATGCAGACTGTTAAGGATTTTTTGCAGGTGCAGCCCCCTAAGTTTAGCAGGAACTGGCCTGCTAAGGGCTGGTCTTACCCTTCTTCTGACTCTCAGTCTAGGGTTAGATCTAGGCGTGGTAGGGGCAGAGCTCCGAGTTCTTTTAGGCCTAGGCCGTGGAGTTCACCAGCACAATCTACAGGTGAGGGCAGGGGCCAGTCCTTTCGTAAACAGGCCCAATGACCTGCATCTCCAGCTGCCAGATCCTTCCTGTCTGGCAGCTCCTTTGGGAGGAAAGTTGGCACTCTTCAAGCGAAATTGGTTTCTAGTCACCCAGGACAAATGGGTGTTGGACATTATAGACCGAGGCTACAAGTTTTATTTCCACACATTGCCTCCTTTCAAAGGCATGCCAGACGTTCCTCCTCAGCAAAGAGTAGAGGCTCACAAACAGATTTCTTTGCTTCTTCAAATTGGGGCTATACAGGAGGTCCCTCAGTCAGAAGTGGGCCTCGGATTTTACTCTCGCCTATTTCTTGTACCAAAGAAAGGAAACACTTGGAGGCCAATCTTGGATTTATCTATCCTCAACACATATCTGGACATTCCAAAATTCAAAATGTTGACGTTGCAACAACTTCTGCCTCTGTTGGGCAAAGATCACTGGATGGTAACTCTGGATCTCAAAGAGGCTTATCTTCATGTTCCTATCAGGCTCAGTTGCAGGAGCTTCCTGCTGGCTGGGACTTTACATTATCAGTTCTCTGCATTGCCCTTTGGCTTATCTACTGCCAGGGTATTCACAAAAGTTCTGGCTCCAGTGATAGCCTTTTTCAGGTTAAGAGGAATACAAATTTATCCTTATTTGGACGATTGCCTGATTCTTGCTCAAGACAAGCACGAGCTTCTTCACCATCTACAGTATGTTATGACAGTGTTAAGGTGCCTAGGGTATTCTGTGAACGAAACAAAGTCCAGTCTAGTACCCTCTCAGGAAATGTGCTTTCTGGGTGTGAGACTGAATACAGCTTCCCAGATGACCTTTTGACCCCGGACAAGCAAAAGAATCTTACAATTTACTTCCATCAGTTGTCTCTACGGTCCAGGCTGACTGCAAGGACAGTCCTTCAAGCCTTGGGGTTCATGGCATCTTGTATTCTGGTGCTTCCCAATGCCAAACTGCATATGAGGAAGCTACAATGGTATCTCAAAAATGTATGGACACAACACTGCCAAGATCTGGACACTGTCATTCGAATAATACCTTGCATTCAAAAGGAATTTTTGTGGTGGGCTCAGGAATGTCACCTAAACAAGGGACTCTCTGTGACCCGACCAGAGGCGAGTCAGATTTTAACGACGGATGCCTCGGACAAGGGGGAGCACACCTCAATGGAAAATGGGTGCAAGACACGTGGCCTGCCAGACTTCAACATTTACATATCAACTTGAAGGAAATGTTAGTAGTCCAGTTTGCATTGATGGCTTTCAAGGATTTACTTCTCCCGGGGCAGGTGTTGATTCAAACGGACAACACAACTGTCATGTGGTACATCAACAAGCAAGGGGGAACCCATTCGTACCCTCTTTGCAGGCAAGCTATGATTTTGTGGGAGACTGCTCTCAGTTTGCAACTCGCTCTTCAAGCAAGGTTTCTGCCAGGAGCACAGAACTCCTTAGCAGATGTTTTGAGCAGACGGATAGTGGATCCCCACGAGTGGAAATTGGATCCTCATGTATTTCGACAGTTGACAATGATATGGGGGACTCCAGACATAGATCTGTTCGCTTCTCCACTAAATTTCCAGGTGCCAAAGTTTTGCACAAAGATGTTTCATCCCACAGCTTGGAAAGTGGATGCTCTATCATTCAGTTGGAGCAATCTTCACGTTTATGCCTTTCCGCCTCTGCCTCTTCTTCCAAAGGTTCTCTTGAAGGTCAGATAAGACAAGCCCTCCATGATTCTAATAGCTCCAGACTGGCCTCGACAGCACTGGTACCCTCTGCTGAGGAGTTTAATATGGGAACCTCCTTATCCTTTGCCTTTGATTCCACACCTTTTGACTCAGGAGGGCAATCATTTCCTCAATGTCAGGATTCAGTCCCTGCATCTAACAGCCTGGCATATTCTGTTCTAGAACCTGGAGGGTCGCAGCTTCCTCAACAAGTTTTGAATGTTAATTTGGAGGCCAGGAGGCCTAGTACAAGGAAAGTTTATGCTGATAAATGGAGGAGATTTTTTATTTGGAGCAAAACAGAGCTTTGATGTTTCCAGGCCTGATTTGAGTGTTTCTCTTCAATATCTTACAGAATTATTGGACAAGGGTTTGTCTTTCTCCTCTATAAAAGTTCATGCTGCAGCCATTTCTGCTCACTATGACTGTGACCCACCATTATTCTCTCATCCTTTGTTTAAGCAGTTCCTTAGAGGGGCAAAGAACTTAAGACCCCCGCGTAGAGCTCCTACTCCTGCTTGGGATCTCAATTTTGTGTTGGAAAAACTTACTTTACCTCCTTTTGAACCTGCAGCTACGGCTGAGTTAAAGTTTTTGTCTTGGAAGACTGCTTTTTTGTTGGCCATTACGTCTGCTAGAAGGGTTTCTGAATTACAGGCTCTAATGGCAGTTGAACCCTTCCTAATTTTTCATAAGGACAGGGTATCTCTGCGTACTATCCCTACTTTTATGCCTAAAGTGGTTTCAAATGTGGCCTTGAACCAATCTATTCATTTGCCTACTTTTTATGCAGATCCCCAAAATAAAGGGGAAAAAATTTTGCACACTTTGGATATTCACAGGCAGTTGCGTTATTATTTGAGCAGGACTAAAGGGTTCAGACAGTCTCAGCAGTTGTTTGTTTCTTTTGCTTTGGGTTCTCAGGGGAAACCTGTTTCAAAACAAACTATTTCTAAGTGGATTGGCCTTTGTATTGCTTTTTGTTATTCTCATCATGGTAAGGAGATTCCAGCTGGAATCAGGCCTCACTCCACTAGGGCTACTGCCACTTCTACTGCTTTTTTAAGGGGAGTAGCTACTAAAGACATTTTGGAAGCAGCTACTTGGAGTTCAGTGCACACTTTTTCTAAACATTACTGTCTTCCTCTTTATTCCAAATCTAGGGCTGGATTTGCCACTGCAATCTTACAGGGCATTTTGGCAGCCCCCAATGCTTTATGATTTTGCCAGCCTCCCTGTACCTCTGCTTTGGGATTCTACCCATAAGTTATGACTGCAGCAATGTGAGATGAAGAACATAGTACAGTTTTGTACCTACCATAAATGTAGATGTTCGAGGATCCACATTGCTGCAGTCCAATTTACCCTCCCTCCTTCCCCTCTGTAGTTTGGAGTGGTGGCATGATTTGGGTTGTAGCTGTTTTTTGTACATGGTTTTAGGGAGTTATTCTATTTTTGGCTGTGGCCTTTGTTTTTAGGGCCTTCTGACATCTGGGGCAAGAAAAGACTGAGGAAATGACGTCGGTCATGCGCCTTAATACCTTGACGCTCTGACGTCAGATCTGAGCGCCCATGACAGACGTCAGCCTTATACTTTGGTATTCGGGCCGACCGAGGACAACGGACTACCCATAAGTTATGACTGCAGCAATGTGGATCCTCGAACATCTACATTTATGGTAGGTACAAAACTGTACTTTTTGTACCTACCATAAATGTAGATGTTAGAGTGCTAATACAGCTGCAGTCATAACAGATGGGTTCTCCTGCCGTCAGGCGGGTCCTCGGTCGGCCGAATTCCGAAGTCTAGGTCCGGCGTCGGTTGTCGTCGCTTCTTCCCGGACGTCAGTGCGACAGGGGTATAAAGGAACCAGCCGACGCCATTTTCTTCAGTTTTTCTTGCCCCAGATGTCAGGTGCCCCCAGAAGGAAGGCAAAACATAAATTTATGTAGTAAAGCAAATGCAATATAATCAAAAAATAGTAGTTGCAGGCAAATACACCATAAAAGAATACCCCAATGAGGTTGTATGAGGAGGTGTTAGCCATAAGGCCTGTCCCAAGAGAGGAAGGAGGGAGGGAAACCTGGACTGCAGCTGTATTAGCACTCTAACATCTACATATATGGTAGGTACAAAACTGTACTATGTTCGTGCATACAGCTGCAGTCATAACAGATGGGTAGAATCCCAAAGCTAATAAAGGGGTGGTAGGCATTAAGATGAACTAGGTGGAGCCAGGATGCCCTGCAAGACTGCAGTGGCAAAGCCCACTCTAGTTTTGGAGTATAATGGTAGGTGATGGTGCTTGGAGAAAGTATGTACAGAACTCCAAGTGGCTGCTTCCAAAATATCTTTGGTAGGAAACCCCCTGAGGAAGGCAGCAGAGGTAGCTGTGGCTCTTGTGGAGTGAGATCTGATGCCTGTAGGTACAGTTTTACCATGAAAAGAGTAACAAAAACGTATGCAGTGGGCTATCCATTTTGAGATTGTCTGTTTGGAAATATGCTTCCCTTGAGCACCTGTAGCATAGGACACGAAAGAGTTGCTCTGATTTTCTGAAAGGCTTTGTTCTGTCCAAATAATAACGGAGCTGTCTGTGAATGTCCAAGGAATGTAGTAGCCTCTCCCCTTTGTTTTGTGGATTAGGGTAAAACGTAGGTAAGTGGATAGCCTGATTTCAAGGCTACCCTGGATACTACCTTTGGCATAAATGAAGGATTGGTTCGTAAGGAAACTCTGTCCTGATGGAAAATGATGAAAGGCTGCACAGCCATGAGGGCTTGATAGCTAGAAGGAAGGCTGTTTTCCATGACAAATATTACAGATCTGTTGAAGCAGCTGGCTCAAAAGGAGGCAGGGTTAGTTTTTGAAATTGAGGTCCCATGCCGGTACTGGTTGCTGCCTTGGGGGTTTTATATTCTTAGCCCCTCTGAGGAACTGTCTTAAGAGAGGGTGAGAGAATAAAGGAGGATCAGTGTTGTACTCTGCAGAAATGGCTGAGGCATGGATTTTGGTGGAGGAGAATGAAAGTCCACTGCTTAGCAGCTTGGCTAGGTACTGTAGTATTTGAGGTAAATTCAGTATTCCAGGATTCTGACCCTTTTTCTGATTCCAGACACAAAACCGTTTCCATTTTGCGGAGTAGGCTTTTCTAGTAGAAGGCCTTCGGGCCTCCAAAATGACATCCTGCACCTCCTTGGAGAGTAGGGTCTGCTGTGAATTTAAGGAATTCTCCATGCGGCTAGATTGAGTGTTTTCAGCTGACTGTGAAGAGTTTTGAAGTTGTGCTGAGTCAGTAGAAGAGGCATTAGAGGCAGGATCCATGGTGTGGAATGCGTCAGGCTCCTCAGGAGTGGGTACCAGTGTTGTCTTGGCCAGTCTGGAGCAATGAGAATCATCTTTGGTCCGTCTGCTCTGGCTTTTAATAGAACTTTGGCCAGCAGTGGAAGAGGTGGAAAGGCATAAACCATCATTGTTGTCCAACTGAAAGAGAGTGCATCCACTTTCCAGGCCTGTGGATGAAAGGTCCTTGAGCAGAATTTTGTCAATTGGTAATTTCTGTGGGTGGCAGAGATCTATGTCTGGCCTTCCCCATTCTTGAATTATCATTGTAAAAACTTGAGGATGCAACTTACATTCGTGTGGATCTGTCATATTTATGCTCAGGGTTGTCTGCCAGTGTGTTTTCCTTCCCTGGCAGGAATTGTGCTTGGTTGGATTTGCAATTCCAGAGCCGTGTTCCAAAGGGACATGGCTAGTTTGCACAGGGGATATGAATGAGTTCCTCTCTGTTTGTTTATGTACCACATCACTGTGGTGTTGTCTGTTCTTATCAATAGCTGCCCTGGATGCAGTAGGTCTTTGAAAGCCATAATAGCATTTATTACTGCTAGCATTTCCTTTTGATTGATGTGTAGGTGCTTTTCTTTTTGTGACCATTTGCCTTGAATGCACCGATCTGTCATGTGCGCCCCCCAGGTGTAGTCCGAGGCGTTTGTTGTGATGACTTGATTTGCTTGAGGCTTGCAGAATGGGAGACCTATGTTTCTTTGGCATGCTTGAGCCCACCACAGAAATGCCTTTTGAAGACATGGAATCAGTGGTATGATTGTTTCCAAACTGTGGCTGTGTTGAGACCATAAGTTTTTTAGGTACCATTGAAGTTTCCTCATATGCAGCTTTGTACATGGGATTAGCAGGATGCAAGATGCCATGAATCCCAGAGCCTGCAGGATTTTCCTTGCAGTCAGCCTGGTGAAGGTTGCCAGTTTTCTGAAGTATTGAGTTAATTGCCCTTGTTTCTCTGGCGTGAGGTAGTTCATCTGGGTGTTTGTATCCAAGCTGGCACCCAGGAAAATTATTGTTTAAGAGGGTATTAGTCTTGACTTCTTTTTGTTGACTGTGTATCCCAGAGATTTCAACAACATTATTACAAACGCCAGGTGTTTCAGAAGAGTGTGTTTGCTGTCCGCTTGGATCAGGCAGTCGTCCAGATATAGGTATATTTGTATCCCTTGAAGTCTGCAGAAGGCAATTACTGATGCCAGGCATTTCGTGAACACTCTGGGCGCAGTAGATAAGCCAAAGGGCAATGCAGAGAATTGATAATGGAATGAACCTGCAAGAAATCTGAGGTATCTCCTGCAATCTTGTCTGATTGGGACATGCAGGTATGCTTCCTTGAGGTCCAGTGTTACCAGCCAAGACTCCTTGCCCAGCATGGGAAGAAGCTGCCGTAATGTGAGCATCTTGAACTTTGGTGCGAGTAAATGTGTTTAGGATGGATAGGTCCAAAATAGGTCTCCAATCTTTGCCCTTCCTTGGTACCAGGAATAGTCTGGAATAAAAACCTTGACCCTGTTCTTGTGCAGGTACCTCTTGAATAGCTTTCATGTCCATGAGATCTGAAATTTGCTTTTGTGCCTCTTCCCTTTGATTGTGTGGCAGGTTTGGCATGCCTCTCATTTTTGGAAGGGTGTGAAAGTGGAATCTGTAGCCTCTGTCTATAATGTCCAGGATTCATTTGTCTTTTGTGACAATATGCCAATTTTTCGAAAATAATGCCAGTTTTCCGCCTAAAGGTGCTGCCATTTGAGCCTTGCTTGGCATGCAAAGGGGAAAGTCATTGGGTCTGCTTTCTGAATGGCTGTGAACTATCCTCACCCCCTCTTGGTGTAGGTGTTTGCCATTGTCTGCCTCTAAATGATCCTTGAGATTGCCCTCTACCTCTCAGGTGCCTGTATCTACCTCTTTGAGGTCTGTCTGTGGCTGGAAAGGACCAATTTTTTGAAGGCCAATTTCTACTGAAACGTGGCGGTTGTACCTGTAGGAAATCTTTCACTGTTTGCATTGATTTTGCCTTTTCCTCCATTTTCTTTAATATCTCCTCAGCTTTAACACCAAACAATACATCTTTTTGAAGGGGTGCATCTAGTAATTTAGCTTTGACATGATCTGGTAAGGTTTGCTCTTTGAGCCACGCATGTAGCATGTCTACGTATGACTGATCCTGTAACAGCAGCTCTACAAGAGGCTTCTAAAGCATCAAAACCACATTGCAAGGTATGTTTACCCACTTGCTCTGCACTGTGCAACAAATCCTGCAACTCCTTCAAGTCTGGTTGTTCAGGTTATGACATTTTGCTTTTCAACTGAGATAACAAAAACTGTTGATACTTTAACATATGGAACTGACAGTTTAATGCCCTCATGGTTAAAGTGGCCGAGGTGTATACCTTTTTCCCCCACCTTTCTAAAGCTCTGGAATCTCTCTGAAGTTAATGGATTTTTGGCAGTGGAGGCCTTAATTCCCTTGGGACCCTGTGAAATAGTTTCTGGGTCAGCCACATGGCTTTTGTATAGGAATTGGTGTGAATCAGGCATCCAGTAATACCTGTCAGGCTTGACTGGAGCTGGAGGTAAAGAATCTGGGTTAAGGCTGGCCTCTGAATACACATCATCTAATATGTCTAAGACAGGAGGTATAGCCAGAGGCCTGTGCTGAGGGAGCAAGAGGAAATCCCTGAGCCCTTTTCTTGGAGTCTGAGTACTCTTGGCCTTCCCAGTGGAAGTGTTCCCTCAAGGTATGCAAGGTTTCCCCAAAAGAGTAATCCTCAGGGGGGGGAGACAGAGGGAATGGACTCCTCTGCATCAGAATCTTCGAAAGGGGAGTAAGAATGATGTCCTTCAAGGATGCATCTGCAGTCATCACATATGGGTTGTCCTGCCTCAGGCAGCCCTTCGGTCGGCCGGATTCCAAAGTCTGGGTCCGGTGTCGGCTGATGTCGCCCCTTCCCCGACATCAGAGCGTCTGGGGTATAAAAGCGTCAGCCGACGCCATCTTCCCCAGTCTTTCTTGCCGCGTGGTGCCCGAAGCAGAAGCAGTTCGCAAGTGCCGGTCAGCCAGCTCCTGTAATTCAGCTATCCGAAGACTTCAAAAGCTAAGTACCCCGTTGGGGACTCTTTCTTGCCTCAGCCGATGTCAGATAAAGTTAATAATTGTTTAACTTGTGGGAAACAAATACCTCATAAGGATTTCCACTCTTACTGTCTTCCCTGCTTAGGCCCAGACCACAACGTCTCGGCCTGTTCAGCCTGCGCTTCCTTCAACCGACGCACTCTTAGACGTCGGTCGGAGTTCGCAGAGGAGTTTTTTGGGGCTAGTTTTTCATATAAAATGCCGTCGGAAACCCCGACTTCACATTTAACTAAGAAACGGAAAGACAAGGACAGTCACACGCGGGCCCCGGTTTCGGCTGAAACCGAGGCTAGGCCTACCGCAAGTGTCTCGGTCTCGGCTGATGGAGTCCTTGGAACTTCCGAACCCTGAAACAGTACAACCGACAGCCTCGGCCCCGGAGGCTTCTACCGAGTCGGTTACAGAATTGCCTTCAGAAACTGGTGTATTGGAATCTTCCGACACCATACCTCTAGACAAAGCTACACCAGCACGTGGTGCAGCCAGGCCTCCTGCATCCATGTCCATTAAGGCCTTCACCAGGGCTAAAGCTGCTAAACACACTAAAGCCATGCCTCCCAGGGTTATTCCTCAGGGACCCTCTTCTAGTTCACAGATACTAACCTTAGCAGAGGACCTTATCTCTAATCAGGGGCTCTCAGCCCCATCCGGACAGGGGCTCCCAACCTCCTCTAGACAAAAGGCCCAGGGTAGATCCCCCTGATCCTCTTTCCTCAGAGGAGGCCTCTGATGGCTCGGATTACTCTGACTACCAGGAGGAGGCTTATTCGGCCTATGAGGATTCGGATGCAGAGGAATCAATCCCCTCAGCCTCCCCTCCTGAAGAGCTCTCCTTTGGGGAGACCCTTCACTCTATGAGAGAGCATTTCAAATGGCAGGGCCAGGAATATTCTGATTCCAGGAAAAGACTTAGAACTTTTCTTCATTTATCTCACCATAGACCTTTGGCTGTTCCTCCTGGTTTGAATGTCATTGATGATGTGTATTCTGACTCTAGTATGACCCCTGACACTCTGCCTCTGGCCCCTGTTAAGCCCGATAGGTATTACAGGGTCCCGGACACACACAATTTTCTTTACAAGGCTCACTCTGCTGATCCTGAAACTATTTCACAGGGCCCTAAAGGGGTTGCAGCTGTTACTACTAAGAACCCACTCCCCTCTGCAAAGGAGTCCAGGGCATTAGAGAGATGGGGTAAAAAAAGTGTATACTTCTGCCACTCTCTTGCTATGAGGGCATTAAATTGCCAATTTCATATGATACAGTACCAAGAATATTTGTTAGAAGAAATGCATAAGAAACTGTCTTCTTCTGAACCCCTTGACCGTAAATCCCTTCAGGATCTGGTACATAACTCCCAGCAGGTTAGCAACCATTTCTTGCAGTGTGGTTATGATGCATTGGAAGCTTCATGTAGGTCAGCAATGACAGGTGTTGCCATACGTAGGCATGCTTGGCTGAAGGAACAATCTCTGCCAGACCATGTTAAAGCTAAGCTTTTGGATGCTCCACTGGAAAAGCAAAAGTTATTTGGTTCCACTGCTCAAGAAGTCCTAAAGAAATTTGAGGAAAAGGCAAAATCTGTACAAACAGTTAAGTATTTTCTTCAAGTCCAACCGCCAAGATTCAGCAGAAATTGGCCTTCCAAGAATTGGTCCTTTCCGGACACAGAAAGATTTCAAAGGGGCAGGAACAGGCGTGCCAGAGGTAGAGGGCAAGCTAGGGGCTCCTACAGAGGCCATCAATGGCAACCTCCAATCCAGACAGGCAGTTCAGGACCTGCAACTGCTGCACAAGGACAAACTCAATGACTTTGCTTTGACTCCGCCAACCAGGGCTCAATTAGAAGCACCTTTGGGCGGAAAGCTTTCTTTATTCTCAAAAAATTGGCACAGCATTACAAGAGACAAATGGACACTCCAAATAATAGACAGCGGATACAGGTTCCATTTCCACACATTGCCAAAAAGAAAAGGCATGCCAGGTCTGCCACCAAATCAAAGGGCAGAGGCTTTGAAACAAATCTCAAACTTACTACAAATGAAAGCCGTAGAAAAAGTTCCTATTTCAGAACAAGGCCAAGGATTTTACTCCAGACTATTCCTTGTTCCAAGAAAAGAGCATCAGTGGAGACCAATTCTCGACTTGTCCGCACTGAATACTTATCTCATTGTGCCAAAATTCAAAATGCTGACTCTACAGCAACTCCTTCCCATGCTGGGCAAGGGGTCTTGGCTGGTGACTCTAGACCTCAAGGAGGCATACCTGCATATCCCTGTCAGACAAAGTTGCAGAAGACACCTCAGATTTCTTGCAGGGTCAGAGCATTATCAATTCTCAGCATTGCCCTTTGGCTTATCTACTGCGCCCAGAGTATTCACGAAATGCCTGGCATCAGTAATAGCACATTGCAGACTTCAGGGGATTCAAATATACCCATATCTGGATGACTGCCTTATACAAGCGGACAGCCAACAAACTTTGATAAAGGACTTAAATTATGCCATCAATCTTCTACAGGCCTTGGGATATACAGTCAACATGCACCAATCAAGACTTGTTCCATCCCAAAGAATAACCTTTCTGGGTGCGGATCTAGATACAACCACCCAAATGGCTTATCTCACAGAAGAAAAACAAAGACAACTACCGGATTACTTCCAGAATCTGACAAGACTAACTCAGCTGACTGCAAGGAAAATCCTGCAGGCCCTGGGTTGCATGGCATCCTGTATTCTTTTGATTCCACAAGCAAGGCTACATATGAGAAAGCTACAGTGGTATCTAAGGAGTTTATGGACTCAGCACAGTCACAGTTTAGAAACTTTAATCCCACTCATTCCATGCCTTCACAAGGAATTTCTGTGGTGGGCTCAGGCCAGCCAGTCCAACAGGGGGTTGCCCTTCACAAAGCCAAAAACCTCCCAAACTATTACAATGGACGCTTCAGACCTAGGTTGGGGAGCACACATGGAGGGCAGAGGTATCCAAGGACAGTGGTCAAGAAAGGAGCTACGCATGCACATAAATCAAAAAGAAATGCTAGCAGTGATACATGCAATCGAGGCCTTCAAACTCTTTCTGCATCAAGGCCACCTACTAATGACAGACAACACCACAGTTATGTGGTACATAAACAAGCAAGGAGGTACCCATTCCTACCCTCTGCAGACTGGCAATGAATCTATGAGATCTTTCCTTGAAACTCAATATACAGCTACAAGCTCAGTTTGTGCCAGGGAAAGACAATACACTGGCGGACAGCTTAAGCAGAAATATCATGGATGTGCACGAATGGATGCTGCACCCAGACATCTTCCAACAGATAACACAATCTTGGGGGAGGCCGGACATAGACCTATTTGCATCCCCCCACAATCAACTGAAGAAATTCTGCTCAAGGACATACCACCCACAAGCGTGGAAAGTGGACGCCCTCTCTTTCAGCTGGAGAAATCTAACAGTGTATGCATTTCCACCTATCCCATTAATGACCAAGGTGTTACTGAAGATCAGGACAGAGCAGCCAAAAGTGATTCTGATACCTCCGGACTGGCCAAGACAGCACTGGTACCCACTGCTAAGGAGCATGTCACGTACGAAACCATGGCCTCTGCCTCTATGGCCACTTCTACTGACAGCACAGATACTAAACTCTACATTCCAACCTGAAAACATTGCAACTAACAGCGTGGAGAATACCTTGACTCCTCCTCAGGATAAGCTATCCCAGAGAGTGAAGGATATTATTATGGAAGCTCAGCCTTCCACAAGAAAGGCATATTCAGCAAAATGGAAAAGATTTCTCATCTGGAACACCACAAAGGGCCTAGATGCGACAGTGATGAACATGGCACATATCTTGGAATATTTGGCAGAAATGTTCCACAGTGGTCTGTCTTACTCTTCTATTAAAATTCATGCTTCCGCAATTTCAGCAGAGTACAATACTGATCCACCTGTCTTTTGTCATCCTCTCCTAAGACAGTTTCTAAGAGGAATCAAAAACATCAAACCTCCTTGGAAACCACCTCTACCTGCTTGGGACCTTAACTTCGTGTTGGAAAACCTAGCACTCCCTCCATTTGAACCAGCAGATCTACAGTACCTTTCATGGAAGACTGCCTTCCTTCTGGCAATAACCTCAGCAAGAAGAGTTTCAGAGTTGCAGGCCCTGATGGCAATGCAGCCATTCATTATTTTTCATCAGGACAGAGTTTCATTGAGAACTAATCCTACATTTATGCCAAAGGTGGTATCCAGGGTTTCATTGAATCAAGCCATTCACATGCCTACCTTCTTCCCAAATCCACAAAACAAAGGGGAGAAACTGCTGCACACCCTGGACATTCACAGACAGTTGCGCTACTACTTGGACAGAACTAAAGGTTTCAGAAAAGCTGACCAGCTGTTGGTAGCATATGCTGCTGGTACTCAAGGAAAAGCAATTTCCAAACTGACTATTTCAAAATGGATGGGAAATTGCATTCGCTTTTATTACTCCTTTCATGGAAAGACTGTACCAGCTAACATTAGACCTCATTCTACGAGAGCCACAGCCACCTCCACAGCCTTCTTAAGAGGGGTGGCTACCAAGGACATTTTAGAAGCTGCCACATGGAGCTCCGTGCATACATTTGCCAAGCATTACAATTTACCTTTATATTTCAGATCCAGAGCAGGCTTTGCTACGGCTGTCCTGCAGGGTATCTTAGCTACACCATCCTTTTCTTAGTTCCTCCACCCCCAGATTGGCTATGGTATTCTACCCATATGTGTTGACTGCAGATGCATCCTTGAAGGACATAGTACAGTTTTGTACCTACCATAAATGTATATTTGTTTTTATATATATATATATATATATATATATATATATATATATATATATATATATATATATATATATTTTTTTTTTTATTGCATTTCTCCAAATTTAGCCTTCCTAGAGGGCACCTGGCATCTGGGGCAAGAAAAACTGAGGAAGATGGCGTCGGCTGGCGCTTTTATACCCCAGACGCTCTGACGTCGGGGAAGGGGTGACATCAGCCGGCGGACCCAGACTTTGGAATCCGGCCGACCGAAGGGCTGCCTGAGGCAGGACAACCCATATGTGATGACTGCAGATGCATACCTATCGGACATCTACATTTATGGTAGGTACAAAACTGTACTTTCCTGGTCCTCAGAATGCTCTGAAGTAATGGAGGCCTGGTCCGAGGAAAGGTATTCTTCCTCCATTCTGGGCCTTTTGTCCGGGGGTTGAGAACCCCTGATAAGAGTAATCAAATCCTCAGCCATTTTGAGCATCTGCTTTTTAGGCATGGGGCCTTGAGAGTGCATGGCTGCTTTAGATTTAGTGTAAGCCTTAATGGAAAAAGAAGGCGGCCTGAAGACACCTTGAGAGGTGGCAGGCCTGTCTGAACTCTGAGTTTCCCCGCCAAGAGTGACTTCGGTATCTGTAGTCGGGGTGTGGGCCGAAGAGCCTGCGACCTCGGGCACAGAAGACACCGCTAATGAAGTGTCATCGGTAGTCAGGGTCTGCGTAGGCGCCTCGCTGAGAACCGGAGCACATGTAGTCGGCTTTAGCGTGGTGTCGGTAGAAGTCGCGGACCTCATATGTTGGTCCTTATCTTTACGTCGTTTACTCAAAATTGGAGTCTGAGTATCCAACGACATGTTGTAATTAAACTTTTTGCCAAAATAGTGTTGGGCGAACTCCGCCCAACGCTTAATAGTGCATCTGTTGAATGTAGCAGAAAAACGACAGGCCGAGACGTCGTGGTCTGGGCCTAAGCAAGGTATGCAGAGGGAATGGAAATCCTTATGCGGTATTTGCTTCCCACATGAAATGCAATTATTAACTTTCTGACATCGGTCTGAGGCAAGAAAAGTTTTCCCAACGGGGTACTTAGCTTTCTAGAAGTCTTCGGTTGAAAAATATTCGTAATCTCAGGAACTGGCCGACTGGCACTTGCGAACTGCTTCTGCTTCGGGCACCGCACGGCAAGAAAGACTGAAGAAAATGGCGTCGGCTGGTTCCTTTATACCCCTGTCACACTGACGTCAGGGAAGAAGCGACGGCAACCGACGCCGGACCTAGACTTTGGAATTCAGCCGACCGAGGACCCGCCTGACGGCAGGAGAACCCATCTGTTATGACTGCAGCTGTATGCACGATGAACATCCTTATGGACCCTCACGAGTGGAAACTAAATCCACAAGTCTTCAGAATGATAACAGAGAAATGTGGGAGCCCAGACATCTATTTGCCTCTTCTCAATATTATCAATTGAAAAGATTCTGCACAAGGACTTATCACAGATAAGCATGAAAAGTGGACGCCCTATCCTTCAGTTCGAAAAACCTATCAGTTTACGCCTTTCCTCCTCTGCCTCTTCTCCCCAAGGTCCTCCTAAAATGCAGACAAGAGAAGCCAAAGATGATACTAATTGCCACAGACTGGCCCCGCCAGTACTGGTACCCAATCCTAAGGAACTTGTCTCAGTACCCAGCTTGGACCTTGCCTCAAAGACCACAACTACTGTCCCAGCAAAACAATCAGATCCTGCACAATCCACTACAGACTCTGAACTTGGCAGCATGGCTGATCATGTAGTCATACAAACAACACCTCTCAGTAAAACTGTGATGGATGTCATTTTGGAAGCCAGAAGGCCTAGTACTAAAATATCTTATGCTAACAAATGGAAGAGATTCTGTGCTTGGAATCAAGCACAAGGAACTGATACAGCAGAACCAAATATTCCTCGGGTATTACAATATAACTGAGATGCTTGACAAAGGCCTATCTTTCTCATCAATTAAAATCTATGCCTCTGCCATTTCGGCTCATTACAATACAGACACCAATCTTTTCTCATCCTTTACTAAAGCAGTATCTTAGAGGAGCCAAAAATGTAAGGCCTCCTAGAAGATCACCATTGCCTGCATGGGACCTCAGTTATGTGTTGGAAAAGCTCACCCTGCCTCCACTTGAACCAGCTGCTACCGCTGATATAAAAGTTCTTATGGAAAACAGCTCTGCTTATAGCAATTACTTCAGCAAGAAGAGTTTCAGAGCTACAGGCCCTCATGGCTATAGAGCCTTTTATCAAATTTTACCCAGACAGGGTATCTGAGGACAAATCCTACTTTTATGCCTAAGGTGGTTTCCAGTGTGGCTCTTAACCAAACAATTCATCTGCCAACCTTTTATCCAAATCCGCAGGACAAGGGGGAGAGACTTCTGCATTCTTTGGATGTACACAGACAACTAAGATTCTACTTAAGCAGGACTAAAGCTCTAAGAAAATCTGAGCAATTACTAGTGACATATGCTGCAGGATCAGAAGGCAAGGCTATTTCAAAGCAGACAATTTCTAAGTGGATAAGCCACTGCATCTGTTTCTGCTACTTACACCATGGTAAACCTGTACCCAAGGGCATTAGGTCTCATTCCACCAGAGCTGCAGCTACTTCAACAGCCTTTCTAAAGGGAGTACCATCCAAAGACATTCTAGAGGCTGCTACTTGGAGTTCTGTTCACACCTTTACAAAGCATTATCATTTACCTCTTTACTCTATATCCAGAGCAGGCTTTGCCACTGCAGTTCTGCAGGGCCTTATAGCTGCTCCTAATGCTTTTTAGCTCCAGCCCCCCAACCATAGCTTTGGGATTTTACCCAAATGTAATGACTGCACTTACCATAAATGTAGATGCTAGAGTGTATTCACTGTTGCAGTCCAGGTTACCCTCCCGCCATCCCCCTTTCGTTCTGGAGTTTATCTTTCCTTCTCCATCTTGTACAACCTATGTGGTGTATTTGCTTGCAGATGAAGGTAAAGTTTATGTTGATGCATGTATGTGTATGTATGTGTGTGTGTATCTATATATATCTATATATATCTATATATATATATATATATATATATATATTCTTTTTGGGGCCACCTGACATTGGGAGCAAGAAAAACTAAAGAAAATGGTGTCAGCTGCATCATGATCGTGTTTCACTGCTGCAGTCATTACACTTGGGTTATCCTGCCATCAGGCGGTCCCGCAGTCGGCCAGAGTTCCAAAGTCTTGGTCCAGCATCTGTTGCTTCTTCCCTGACAGTGTGTCGGGGTATATAAGATGCAGCCAACGCCATTTTCTTCAGTCTTTCTTGCCGCGCAGTGCCCGAAGCAAAAGCAGTTCGCAAGTGCCGGTCGGCCGACTCCTGAGATATCAAATTCGATTTTCAGAACCTAAGTCTTTAATAAAGCTAAGTACCCCATTGGGGAAACTTTTTCTTGCCTCAGACCAATGTCAGTAAAAGTTTAATAATTGTATTTTTTGTGGGAAGAAAATACCTCATATTCTTACTGTATTCCATGCCTAGGCCCAGATCACGATGTCACTAGTTGTCGGTTTTGTGCTAGATTTAACAAACACACTATTAAACATCTGTTTGATTTTGCTCGCCATCACTTTGGCCGAAGATTTAATTATACCATGCCGTCAGAACAACAGACCGGAATACACAAAAAACGCGAAGACAAGGATAAGGACAGGCATCCGAGGTTCAAAACTGACGACGAAGCCTCTTCTAGACCAGTCGCCAGTTCTCAGTGAGGTGCTTTCGCAGCCCCTGACACCCACTACCTCAGAGCCACAGGCCACTACCAACTCCCACGTGGAGGTGCCTAGGCCTCTGGATACTCAAGGTGTTGGGCCTACGGAGACTAACCCTTCAGATGGGTCTGGAGCCGCTGAGCAGACATCGGCTTCTGAGGGTGTTTTCAGACCTTCACAACTTACCATTAAAACTGCAGCCAAGTCTAAAACTCCATTAAAGACAAAGAAGCAAGTACAGCATTCACCTGGACAGGCCTCCATGCCTAAAAAACAGATGCTCAAAATGGCCGAAGACTTAATTACTCTGATCAGGGGTTCCCATCCCCCTCCTGATAAAAGGCCTAGGCAGGATACAGACCGATTCCTCTGACAAGGTTTCCATATATTCTGATTCCTCTTCAGACCAGGGATACTCTTTACCCCCCCCCCCCCCCCCCCATGAGGACTCTAATGCTGAAGAATCAATTCCTTCAGCCTCTCCTCCTGAGGATTATTCTTTTGGGGAAACTTTACATACCATGAGGGAGCATTTCCATTGGGAGGACCAGGATTACTCAGAATCCAAGAAAAGGCTCAAAGACTTTCTTTTATTGCCTCAGCACAGGCCCCTTGCTATTCTGCCAGTGTTGGATATTGTGGATGATGTGTTCTCTGAATCCAGTTTAAATCCTGATTCTTTGCCCCCTGCTCCAGTCAAGCCAGACAAGTACTACAGAGTCCCTGACTCTCACAAATTTCTTTATAAAAACCCTGTTGCTGACCCAGAAACTATTTCCCAGGGTCCCATAGGGGTAAAGCTTCCACGGCTAAAAATCCAGTTCCCTCTGACAGAGATTCTAGAGCATTAGACAGATGGGGGAAGAAAGTTTACACTTCTGCAACTTTAGCAGTGAGGGCTTTAAATTGCCAGTTTCACATGCTTAAATACCAACAATATTTAATGTCTCAGTTAAAACAGAAAATGAGTACAAGTGCAGAACACCCTGACTATAAGGAAATGCAGGATTTATTGCATGCAGCTGAACAAGTGGGAAAACATACTTTGCAATGTGGTTTTGATTAATTAGAGGCTTCTTGTAGAGCAGCAGTTACAGGATCTGTGATATGAAGGCATGCTTGGTTA
This sequence comes from Protopterus annectens, assembly GCF_019279795.1. Taxonomy (NCBI): domain Eukaryota; kingdom Metazoa; phylum Chordata; order Ceratodontiformes; family Protopteridae; genus Protopterus; species Protopterus annectens. The sequence continues at coordinate 978,962,309 of NC_056743.1, forward strand.
AAAGAACAAACTTTACCAGATCATGTTAAGGCAAAACTATTGGATGCCCCTTTAAAGCAAGATATTTTATTTGGTGTTAAGGCAGAAGAGGTATTAAAGAAAATGGAGGATAAGGCAAAATCTATGCAAACAGTGAAGGATTTCTTACAGGTACAGCCACCTCGATTTAGCAGAAATTGGCCTACAAAGAATTAGTCCTTTCCAATGTCAGACAGGCCACAAAGAGGCAGATACAGACGCCCAAGAGACAGATCTCAGCCCCAAGGCTCTTACAGACCACGACAGTGGGGTGCTTCAACCCCAAAAGGAGGTGAAGACAAGTCACAACCTTACAGGAAACAGTCCCAATGACTTCCCCCTTCCAATGCCAAGCTCTTCCCTTTTGGCAGCTCCCTTAGGGGGAAAACTAGCACTTTTTTCTCAAAATTGGCAAGCAATCACCCAAGACAAATGGGTTCTGAATATTGTGTCTCAAGGTTACAGGTTCCACTTTCACACTTTACCAAGGCTGAAAGGAATGCCAGACCTGCCACAAAATCAATGGCCAGAGGCACAAAAGCAAATTACAGCCCTCATGGACATGAGAGCTATTCAAAAGTGCCGCAGCAGGAACAATGACAAGGATTTTACTCAAGACTTTTCCTGGTCCCCAGAAAGGACAAAGCCTGGAGACCCATACTAGACCTTTCTACTCTAAATACTTACCTGGATGTTCCGAAATTCAAAATGTTGACGCTACAGCAGCTCCTTCCCATGTTGGGCAAGAAGGCTTGGCTTGTTACTTTGGACCTCAGAGGCATACCTGCATGTCCCTATCAGACAAAATTGCAGAAGATACCTCAGATTCATAGCTGGTTCAATGCATTACCAATTCTCTGCACTGCCCTTTGGCTTATCTACTGCGCCTAAAGTCTTCACAAAGTGCCTGGCACCAGTAATTGCATTTTGCAGACAAAAAGGAATTCAAATATATCCATACCTGGACGACTGCCTGATTCAAGTAGAGAGCAAGAACATTCTTCTAAAGCATCTGGCGTTTGTGAAAAGGTTGCTAATTTGCCTAGGGTACATAGTAAATGAAAATAAGTCAAAACTAGTGCCCTGACAAGAGAGAATATTCCTGGGTGCCAGCTTAAATACAACGGCCCAGATGGTTTATCTCACGCCAGACAAACCAGCACAACTGACTCAGTATTTTCAATTGATGGCAACAAAGTCACAGCTCCCTGCAAGAAAAATTCTGCAGACCTTGGGATTCATGGCATTCTGCATACTACTAATTCCATATGCCAGACTGCATATGAGGAAATTACAATGGTACCTAAAAAGTGTTTGGACTCGACGCTCTCACAGCTTGGAAACAGTAATACCACTAATTCCCTGCCTACAACAGGAGTTTCGATGGTGGGCACAAGCATGTCACCTCAACAAGGGTCAGCCTTTCACTCTCAGCCAGACAGTCTTTAACAGATGCTTCGGATTATGCCTGGGGAGCACACATGGCAGGAAAATGTATTCAGGGCAAGTGGACCACAGACCAAATGCGTCTTCACATCAGTCAAAAAGAGATGTTGGCTATACAAAATGCCTTAACAGCTTTCAAGGACCTTCTGCATCCAGGACAATTATTAAAGACAGACAACACCACAGTAATGTGGTACATAAACGAGCAAGGGGGCACTCATTCTTACCCCCCCCCCCCATATGCAGACAAGCCATGACCTTGTGGAACACAGCTCTAACTTATCAAGTTCATCTGCAAGCACAATTCCTGCCAGGAAAGAAAAATACTCTGGCAGACGACTTAAGCAGAAACATCATGGATCCTCACGAGTGGAAATTAAATCCACAAGTCTTCAGCATGATAACGCAAAAATTGGGGTGCCCGGACAAAGATCTTGCCTCCCCACTGAATTGCCAACTACAAAAATTCTGCACAAGGACTTACCACACACAAGCATGGAAAGTGGATGCTCTTTCGTTCAGCTGGAAAAGCCTAAAGGTTTATGCCTTCCCACCACTGCCTCTCCTTTCAAAGGTACTCCTAAAAGCCAGACAAGAAAGACCACAGATGATCCTGATTGCTCCAGACTGGCCACGCCAGCATTGATACCCAATCTTAAAGAACTTAGCTCAAGGCCCACCTTGGATTTTTGCCTCAAATTCCACACCTACTGACACAACAAAACAATCAAATCCTGCACTGTCAGCTCAAAACCTTAAACCTGGCTGCATGGCAGATTCATTAGCCAAACCGACAACACCTCTCTCTAAAGCTGTTATGGATGTCATTTTGGTGGCCAGGAGGCCTAGCACCAGGAAATCTTATTAAGAAAAGTGGAGATTCTGTGCCTGGAACCAGGCTCAAAGCCTTGACCCTCTTGTCCCAAACATTCCTCAGATACTACAATACTTAACTGAGATGCTGGACAAAGGACTATCCCTTCTCATCCATTAAGATCCATGCCTTTGCCATCTCTGCTCATTACAACACAGATCCTCCTATTTTCTCTCATCCATTGCTAAAGCAGTACCTCAAAGGGGCTAAAAACATAAGACAGCCCCGGAGAGCACCAACACCTACTTGGGACCTCAATTTTGCCTTGGAAAAACTCACTTTACCTCCTTTTGAGCCAGCCAATTCAGCAGAATTAAAATATGTAACATGGAAAACTGCTCTGTTTCTGGCAATAACCTCAGCACGAAGAGTCTCAGAACTACAGGCACTAATGGCAGTGGAGCCTTTCATCATTTTTCACCAAGACAGAGGTTTCTTTAAGAACAAACCCTTCTTTTATGCCTAAGGTGGTATCCAGTGTGGCTCTTAACCAAACTATTCACTTGCCAGCTTTTTATCCAAATCCCCAGAATAAAGGGGAGAGACTTCTGCACTCCTTGGACATACACAGAGAATTACATTTCTACTTGGACAAAACAAAAGCTTTCAGAAAAACTGAACAATTGTTTGTATCATATGCTGCAGGATGACAGGGAAAGGCTATTTCAAAGCAGTCCATTTCAAAGTGGATAGGACACTGTATTCGGTTCTGCTATACACAGCATGGGAAACCTGTACCTAGTAACATTAGACCACATTCCACCAGGGCAACTGCCACTTTTACTGCCTACCTTCCACCAGGGCAACTGCCACTTTTACTGCCTACCTTAGAGGAGTACCTACCAAAGACATTTTGGAAGCTGCAACTTGGAGTTCAGTGCACACCTTTACCAAGCATTACTACTTGCCTCTCTATTCTAGATCCAGAGCTGGCTTTGCCACTGCAGTGCTGCAGGGCCTCATAGCCACACCGAATCCTCTATAGAACCAGCCACCCTGACTCATCTTTGGGATTCATCCCAAGTGTAATGACTGCAGCAGTGAAACACGATGAACATAGTACAGTTTTGTACCTACCGTATATGTAGATGTTCAAGTGTCTTCACTGCTGCAGTCCTGGTTACCCACCCGCCATCCCCTCTTTCTTAGCTGGGTCTTATCTATACCTTTCTACACTATGCTACCTATGTGGTGTATTTGCTGGTTACTGAAGGTTTTGTTTTTACCTTATTGTATGTTTTATTAGCAATATGTATTGCCTACCTTTTTGGGGTCACCTGACATCTGGGGCAAGAAAAACTGAAGAAAATGGCGTCTGCTACATCTTATATACCCCTGACGCACTGACGTCAGGGAAGACGTGACAGCAACCGACGCCGGACCAAGACTTTGGAACTCTGGCTGACTGCGGGACCGCCTGACGGCAGGATAACCCAAGTGTAATGACTGCAGCAGTGAAGGCACTACAGTACATCTACATTTATGGTAGGTACAAAACTGTACTTTTTATATCCCTGACTACCTGACGTCATGGAAGAGGAGACAGCAACCAACGCAGGACCCAAGACTTTGGAATTCAGGCCGACTGAGGGCAACCTGCCAGCAGATTACCCAAATGTAATGACTGCAACAGTGAATACAATCGAGCATCTACATTTATGGTAAGTGTACACAACTGTACTTTACCCTCCCTCCCTCCAGCCCCGTTATTTTTTCTAACTATACCTCTACTTTCTGTTCCTATGCTTAAAAAAGCCTTTTTGCTGTATTTGCTTGTGACTGGAGGTATATTGCTGTAATTTAACATTATATTTTGCTCCCCATTCGGGGGGGGGGGGGGCACCTGATATCTGGGGCAAAAAAAACTGAGGTAATGACGTCGGCTGCATGTTTTATACCCCCTGACGTCATGGAAGAAGGGACAGCAACCAACGCAGGACCCGAGACTTTAATAATCAGGCCGACTGAGGGCAACCTACCAGCAGATTACCCAAATGTAATAACTGCAACAGTGAATACACTCTAACATCTGCATTTATGGTAAGTGTACACTACTGTACTTTACTAGGCATGAAGTCCAGGAGACCATTGAAGAGCCTAACCCAATTTACCAGTTGCCCTAGAGCTCTACGTAACTTGCTCGGTCACACACAGTAGGAAAATGAAGGCTTAAGAAATCAAACCCTGCACTATAGATCATTACCAGCTCATAGCTTTAATTTTCAGTGCTAACTGCCAAATGGCAGACCCACTTCTTGAAGGGTCAGCTGGCAAATAGCGGTGGAGTGGCAACAAGGAGAGCTGAAGGATGTTCTAGTTAAACAGCCTGCAGTGGTGACCTGATTCTCTAATAATTTTGCAAAGTGGGGAGAATGCACTGATGATCTTTGTGTTTCACTGTTGCAGTCATCACACTTGGGTTATCTGCCTGCAGATAGCCCTCAGTCGGCCTGAAAGTCAGAGTCTTTGGATTTCTGCGTCTGATGCCGTCACCTCATCCATGATGTCAGGTTGTCAGGGGTGTAAAACATGCAGCCGATGCCATTACATCAGCTTTTCTTACCGCCCGGGAGCCCGAAGCAGAAGCGGTTCATAAGTGCCGGTCAGCCGCTACCTGAAATTTTTTGTTTTTCGAGTTTCAAACCTGAAGTCATCTAAAGCTAAGTACCCCATTGGGGATCCTTTTTTCTTGCTGTAACCGTTGTCCGAAAAAGTTAACAGTTATCTTGCACGTGGAAAGCAAAATACCTCGCAGAGATTTTCATTCTTACTGAGTCACCTGTTTAGGCCCAGACCTTGACATCCCTCATCAGTTTTGTTCCTTGTTCAACTCCCGAACTGTTTGTCGTCGGGCTATTTTGTCTCTAAATTATTTTACTCTCTATCTCCGTATTCTGAAATGGCTTTGGTAAGCCATCCGACTACTGATCTTCCAAAAAAAACGTAAAGATAGACAGACCGCACAGGTCCAAAACTGCCGACGACGCTTCCGTTAAGCTAGTCAGCAGTCCGCTGGTACTCAGTGAGGTGCTTTCAGAGCCCCTGTTACCCGCTTCTGCAGATTCGCAGGCCTCTACTGAGACCCATTCAGAGTCTGGTATGCTGTGAGATGCTTCTTAGACTATGGAACCTGTGGATGTCTACCTTGGATGGGTCCAAAGCCGCTGTGCAGGCACCTGCTTCTGAGGGTGTATTCAGACCTTCCGATGTTTCGTATCAAACTGTCTACTTCATTAATGACTAAATCTATCAAATTTCTCAGGCCCATAGTTCACACTACGCCTAGGAAACGATGATCAATGCACATTCTCAAGCTCCCATGACACAGAAACAAATGTTTAGAATGGCTGAAGATCTCATTACTGTAATTAGGGGAAGCCAGCCTTCCCCCTCTAAAGGACAACAAATTGATTTTCCTTCTGATTGCTCAGACCATGACTCTGACCCCTGTGATTACCAGGACATACCCTTATCTAACTATGAGGACTCAGATGCAGAGGAGTCAATAATGTGTTTATTGCTTTGGTGCCATTCATCTCCAAGAAGACTGCACCTTCTGTCATTCTTTTAGTGATAGAGTTCTACAGGAAAGAAGAAACAAGTTGATTCTAAAAGGGCTCTTAAAGCCTTCTTTTGAGGAAGCCATTCATAGCTCTTCCTCCTCTTATTTGTCTACTTCCTCAAAAAAGGATAAGTCTCATAAAAGACAGTCTCCCGCTACATCGGCTCAGTCGGAGCCGCCAGTCAAACTTCCAAAAATTTCAAAGGCCACTACTTCCTCGGCTCCACAGTCCTCGGAGCCATCGGAAGTCCTTTTGGTTGATAGGCCTGGTATTTCAGCTCCAAAGCCTTCGGAGGCACAATATAACTCCACTCGGAGCCGGTCCATTGAGATTTCGCCGATTTCTCCGACTTGGAGATTGCCAATCCAACATAGGTCTCTATCTCCTTCCCAATCTTCCAGGTCTACAAGGAGCTTATCAGATGATGTGGAATGGGTGGAGCGTAGATTCTTCAAGTCACTGGCACTGACTAAATTATTCTCTGCTCCCACCCATTTGGTCTCAGAGCCTACTGTACCCACTGTTGTTCCTCCTCTGAGCTAAGCTGGCCCTTACGAGGCAGAGTACTTGGTATCACTTATTGTGGACATGTCTGTTCCGGGACCCCCTTTGGTGTTCTCGGAGCTGACATCTCCTCCGACTCTCTAGGTACCGTTTGAGTCTGGGAGCCGAGGTTCCCTGGTCGGCCCCGGGGGGGGGGGGGTTCTCGGCCCCGATCTTCGGTGCCGAGCCTACCCCTCGGAGCATTGGCTCACGTTAGCTCTGCTCCCACATCAGCCTCTGGTCCGATCTCAGTTCCGTTGCCTTCCTCTGTCTCCTCGGAGCTGAGGGAGTCTTCAGAGCTGGTGGGATCCGCCTTTGAACTGATGAGTGTGTTGTCTACATATTCAGCAACACAGAGGGATACCAGTACTCGTCCCCCCAAGGCACCAGCTGCTGTCTAAGCACCAAAGCCATTCCTCAAGACAGCAGAGACCCAGAGCCTCAAGATCCCCTATTGAGCGAACCCCTCTCATCCGAGGCCTCCCCAGAATATCCTTCTGAGGAGCCCCCGCTGAAGAGAACCTGTAAGAGGAAGCATGTTAACTCCCCAAATGAGTCCACCACTTCAAGCACTGACCTCGAGTCGGAAGGATCCCTACGGTTGTCTTCTGACGATATCTCATTTGCAGATTTTCTGCAGATCCTGAAGCAAAGTGGCGGTTGGCAGACCACCACCCCTTCTGATGAGGAGTCTGTGTACCTGAAGGCTTTTTGGTCTCAACCTTCAGCCTAGTTAGTCGAAAGTGGTGGGAGTCACCCGACACTACAGAACCGGTCGCTCGGTGGCCAAACAATTTTTTGTCAGCTGCTTCGGGTAAGGAATTTCTAACTAAGGGAGTACCCGTAGATGCTATGGTGGTGGCAGCAGCCACCAAGAAGGAACTTGCAGAGACTTCCTCATCTGTTCATCCTTCGAATAAAGACTCTCGAACGATGGACAGATAGGGAAACGCATCTTTTCTTCAGCGACTTTCTCACTGTGATTGCTGAACTACTTATCCCATTTCACGAGGCTACAAAGAGATCTCCTGAAAGAGCTGGGAGATGCTCTATAAGGTTCATTACCTGCGGTGGTGAATGAGAAGGTCTCTACCCAGCTGTCCACCTTAAATTCCATTGTCAAGTCCTCCATGAGGCTCATATCATACGCTGCAGGTGGAGCGAGCAGGGCACTGGGTTCTGGAGTTTCCCTTAGGAGACACTCCTGGATGCGCAATTTTGCAGAGCCCTGTAAGTCCACCTTTACTAACGCCCCTTTTGATGGTTCCTCATTCTTTGGACCCAAAGTAAAAGACACTCTATATATAAACAACAAAGACTATCAGTGAGTCCCAGCTCTACCTTCCAATAAAATTTATTTCGTTGAACAGTTCCTTCTCTAGCGCCTCGGCCAACAGCCTTTACAGAGTAAAACAGTAAAACTCATAAAACACTTGCAATATATACAAAAAACAAGTAATCAATCAATTACATAATTAAACTATCAAATCACATAGCTTGAATATATTTAAAGTCATAGTCTTAAACAAGACATTGCCAGTTACATTCTCTGTTCATTGATATGGCCTTTAGGGAGGCCTATAAAGTGGCCGAGATATTTAAAACTAGAGGGTATAACCCAGATGATGTAGAAAATAGCTTACATAGAGCCTTTAAACAGAGTAAGGGCACTATTAGACAAAATAACTATGAAAGTAGCAATAAATATGGGACTGAACAGGAGAGAATGTTTTTTGTTACAAAGTACACTAACTTCTCTATGATTGGTAATAAAATCATTATGGAATATTGGAATTTTATTAAAAAAGATATAACATCACTGAAAAATATAAAATTAATGACATCATATAGAAAGGGGAAAAATATACAGGACTTTCTGATACACAGCATTTATAAAAAGCCTTATACTAATGAATTAAATGTTGTTAAGAATTTGGGAACATTCCCTTGTGGAAAATGTGCTATATGTAAACATGTTGTAAATGAAGTGAATAAAATAAATGGCAAAATTTTTGATACAAAAGGCAAATATACATGTATGAGCAAAGGTGTTGTGTATGTCATATTTTGTGATTGTAACAAATACTATATTGGAGAAACAAAAAGAATGCTAGCAGATAGGATAAAAGAACATATTAGAGATGTTAAAAATAATAAAATTACTAGTCCTATTGCTGAGCATTTTAACTCAGTACACCATGGAAATATTGAGAATATAAAAGTGTCTGTTCTGGAACATGTTCCATTATATTATAATGATGTTGATAGGCAAAAAAATATGTTAAGACAAAAGGAATGCATTTTGATTATGAAATTTGGGACTTTGCATCCACATGGAATGAACAGAGAATGTAACTGGCAATGTCTTGTTTAAGACTATGACTTTAAATATATTCAAGCTATGTGATTTGATAGTTTAATTATGTAATTGATTGATTACTTGTTTTTTGTATATATTGCAAGTGTTTTATGAGTTTTACTGTTTTACTCTGTAAAGGCTGTTGGCCGAGGCGCTAGAGAAGGAACTGTTCAACGAAATAAATTTTATTGGAAGGTAGAGCTGGGACTCACTGATAGTCTTTGTTGTTTATATATATACATCTTGCTTGCTGTTGTTTTAATATAAAAGACACTCTAACCTGGTGCAAGCAGGAAGGGCAAACTCTCTGCCATTGGAGTACGTTTTTCTATCCCTTCAAGACCTTATCCTAAAGGTCAGAAGAGAGGAAAGATGTGATTCAAAAGATCCCAGAGATTTTTCCCAGGCACATGGGGTGATACCTTCCCCAGGGGCAGAGGGGGAGGTAGTAATGGTAGATGCCGCCCCAGAGGCAGAGGGGGCCTGCAAAACCAGGTGATCGCTATTCCTTTTGCGAACACCCTTTATCAGTGCTCCTGAAAAGAGGCCCAACTGCTCTACTCTGGAGGCAGTTGGGGGACGTTTATCAATGTACCCAGAAACCTGGCAAAATATCACAAACAACAAATGTGTACTAAATGTAATTTCCAGTGGATACTCCATCCCCTTTTCCAAACCTCTTCCACAGACCAAAACAATCCCAGATGTTCCACCCAAACTAAGGGAACAAGCAACTATAGAGATTCAAAAGTTGCTCCACAAAAGTCATCCAGGAAGTCCCCGCAGGCAAAATAGGATTCGGAACTTACTAGAGATTATTTTTGGTGCCAAAAAGAACAGGGAACTGGAGGGCCCATATTAGACCTAAGCAAGTTAAACAAATCTGTCAAGAAGTCAAAGTTCCGAATGGTGACACTGCAGCCTATGCTTCCCTTTTTAGGGAAAGACAATTGGATGTGCTCGATAGACCTTGAAGATGCTTACTACCACATAATAATGGACAGGACATCAAGTAGGTACTTGTGCTTCTGGCTGGGAGCTAGCCATTACCAGTTCAGAGCTCTGCCCTTTGGTCTCACTACAGCCCCAGATCGTTCACCAAATGTATGGCAGTAGTCACAGCTCACTTGAGTCGTCTAGTAGGATTCCATGTGTTTCCCTATCTAGACAACTGGCTCCTATCTGCCACCACCAAGCATCTACTTCTACAAGCCCAGGGACATAACTTTGGACCTATGCAATCAGCTGGGTGTTGCAGTAAGTTTTCAGAAATCTGCCTTGTCAACATGTTATATTCATAGGCGCAGATCTAGACACTTCATCTATGGTAGCACGTCTTCCAGCAGGAGGAGATGTTCTTCATCTCACATTGCTGCAGTCCTTACATATGGGTAGTCCGCTGTCCTCGGTCGGCCCGAATACCAAAGTATTAGGCTGACGTCGGTCATGGGCGCTCAGATCTGACATCAGAGCGTCGGGGTATAAAAGCGCATGACCGACGTCATATCCTCAGTCTTTTTTGCCGCATGGTCCGATGCAGAAGCAGCGTTGCAAGTGCCGTTCGGCGTTCTGAAATTTTTCGTATTCGGAGTTTCAGACCGATACCAAGTTGGGCTAAGTACCCCGTTGGGGAATATTTTTGTTTTTTCTTGCCTCAGTTATTTCCGGATGTCAGAAAAAGTGAATAATTGTATTTCTTGTGGGAAACAGATACCGCATAGGGATTATCATTCTCTTTGTATTCCTTGTTTGGGACCGGAGCACAACGTAGTCGGGTGTAGGTTTTGTGCTAGGTTTAATAAGCGCACCATAAAACGAAGGTTAGATTGCGCTAGGTTAGTCTTTGGTAAGCGGTGTAATTATAATATGCCGTCGGATCCTCCGACGCCCGCTTCCACGAAGAAGCGCAAGGACAAATCTTTGAAGCCTAGGCAGGATGATTCGTCCGTTTTGGACGCCGGTCCTTTAGAAGCTACAGTGGAACAGGTGGATCCGGCTGAAGTTTCTGTTGAGTCTCAGGGGGAAACTTTGATTTTACAAGATGTGGCCTCACAGGAGTCAGGTCAGGCTGAAGGGGCCTCTCAGGTTACTGTTCTCCCTTCTATGCCTAAGGTGGTTAGGCCTTCTACTTCTATTTCTAAGGCTCCTTCTAAGGGCAGGTCTGTTTTGCCTTCCTCTGGTGTCAGTCCTGGTGCTTCAGGGTCTGTGCCTAAAAAGCACATGCTTAAAATGGCAGAAGATTTGATTACTTTAATTAGAGGTTCTATGCCCCCTCCTGATAAGAGGCCCAGGGTGGAGCCAGAGTTGGAAAGTTTGGATCAGGCCTCAGATGATTCAGAGTCTTCTGCTGAAGACATTCAAGATTTTCTCCCTTATTCTGATTCTGATGCAGAGGATTCCACTCCTTCTGCTTCTCCTCCAGAGGATTTTTCATTTTCAGAAACTCTGCATTCCATGAGGGAGCATTTTAAGTGGGAGGGACAGGATTTCTCTGATTCAAGGAAGAGGCTTAGGGAATACTTGTTTTTACCACAGCATAGACCCTTGGCTGTACCTCCTGTTTTGGATGTTGTTCAGGATGTTTTTTCAGAGGCTTCCCTTAATCCAGATTCTTTGCCTCCTGCGCCAGTTAAGCCGGACAGGTATTACAGGGTGCCTGAGGCTCATAAATATCTGTATAAGAGTCCTAGGGCGGACCCAGAAACTATTAGTCAGGGGCCTAAGGGTGTTAGAGCCTCTGTTGTTAAGAATCCGGTACCTCTAGATAAGGAAGCTAGAGCTTTGGACAGATGGGGTAAGAAGGTGTATACCTCTTCTACTTTAGCAATGAGGGCTTTAAATTGCCAGTTTCATATGTTGAAGTATCAGAATTTCCTCCTTTCTCAGCTAAAATCTAAAGTGGATGCTTTGGCAGAGGGCATAGAGTGTAAAGAATTGCAGGATTTGGTACATGTCTCTGAACAGGCGGGTAAGCATTCTTTGCAGTGTGGTTTTGATGCTTTACAGGCTTCTTCTAGGGTGGCTGCCACTGGTTCAGTTCTTCGTAGGCACGCCTGGCTTAAGGATCAGAATTTATCCGAGCATGTTAAAACTAGAATTCTGGATGCCCCTTTACAGTCTGAAGTTTTGTTTGGTCCCCCTGTGGAGTCTGTTTTGAAGAAAATGGAAGACAAGGCTAAGTCTATGCAGACTGTTAAAGATTTTTTGCAGGTGCAACCTCCAAAGTTTAGTAGAAATTGGCCTACTAAGGGGTGGACGATTCTTCTTCTGATTCTCAGTCAAGGGGTAGATCTAGACGTGGTAGGGGCAGAGCTCAGAGTACCTTCAGGCCTAGAACATGGAGTTCGCCTGCACAATCTGCTGGTGAGGGCAAGGGCCAGTCCTTTCGTAAACAGGCCCAATGACCTGCATTTTCAGCTGCCAGATTCTTCTTGCCTGGCAGCTCCTTTGGGGGGAAAGCTAGCACTTTTCAAGCAAAACTGGCTTTTAGTCACCCAGGACAAATGGGTATTGCACATTATAAACCGAGGCTACAAGTTCTATTTCCATACATTGCCACCTTTCAAAGGCATGCCAGATGTTCCTCCTCTGCAAAGGATAGAGGCTCACAAACAGATTTCTTTACTTCTTCAAATGGGAGCTATACAGCCAGTTCCTCTGTCAGAAGTGGGCCTAGGATTTTATTCTCGCCTGTTTCTAGTACCCAAGAAAGGGAACACATGGAGACCGATTTTGGATTTATCTATCCTCAACACTTATCTGGACATTCCAAAGTTCAAAATGCTGACGTTACAACAGCTTTTACCTCTGTTGGGAAAAGATCACTGGATGGTAACTCTGGATCTCAAAGAGGCTTATCTTCATGTTCCTATCAGGCCCAGTTGCAGGAGGTACCTGCGTTTTCGGGCTGGAAATTTACATTATCAGTTCTCTGCATTGCCCTTTGGCTTATCTACTGCGCCCAGAGTGTTCACAAAGGTTCTGGCTCCAGTGGTAGCCTTTTTCAGGTTAAGAGGAATACAGATTTATCCTTATTTGGACGATTGCCTGATTATTGCACAAGACAAGGACAAACTTCTTCATCTACAGTATGTGATGGTAGTGTTAAGATGCCTAGGGTATTCTGTGAACGAAACAAAGTCCAGTCTAGTACCCTCTCAGGACATGTGCTTTCTGGGTGTGAGACTGAATACAGCTTCCCAGATGGCCTTTTTGACCCCGGACAAACAGAAGCCTTTCTCTTTATTTCCATCAAATGTCTCTACAGTCCAGGCTGACTGCAAGGACAGTCCTTCAAGCCTTGGGGTTCATGGCATCTTGTATTCTGGTGCTTCCCAATGCCAAACTGCATATGAGGAAGCTGCAATGGTATCTCAAAAATGTATGGACACAACACTGCCAAGATCTAGACACTGTCATTCAGATAATACCTTGCATTCAGAAGGAATTTTTGTGGTGGGCTCAGGAATGTCACCTAAACAAGGGACTCTCTGTGACCCGACCAGAGGCGAGTCAGATTCTAACGACAGATGCCTCGGACAAGGCTTGGGGAGCACACCTCAATGGAAAATGGGTGCAAGACACGTGGCCTGTCAGACTTCAACATTTGCATATCAACTTGAAGGAGATGTTAGCAGTCCAATTTGCATTGATGGCTTTCAAGGATTTACTTCACCCAGGGCAGGTGTTGATTCAAACAGACAACACTACTGTCATGTGGTACATCAACAAGCAAGGGGGAACTCATTTGTACCCTCTTTGCAGGCAAGCAATGATTTTGTGGGAGACTGCTCTCAGTTTACACCTCAATCTTCAGGCAAGGTTTCTACCAGGAGCACAGAACTCCTTAGCAGATGTGTTGAGCAGACAAATAGTGGATCCTCACGAGTGGAAATTGGATCCTCATGTATTTCAAAAGTTGACACTGTTATGGGGAACTCCAGACATAGATCTGTTCGCTTCTCCACTAAATTACCAGTTGCCAAAGTTTTGCACAAAAATGTTTCATCCCACAGCTTGGAAGGTGGATGCTCTATCATTCAGTTGGAACAATCTTCATGTATATGCCTTTCCACCTCTGCCTCTTCTCCCCAAGGTACTCTTGAAGGCCAGACAAGACAAGCCATCCATGATTCTGATAGCGCCGGATTGGCCTCGACAGCACTGGTACCCACTACTGAGGAGTTTAGTACGAGAGCCTCCATGGCCTCTGCCTTTGATTCCGCACCTTTTGTCTCAGGAGGGCAATCACTTCCTCAATGTCAGGATTCAGTCTCTGCATCTAACAGCCTGGCATATTCTGTTTTAGACTCTGGAGGGTCTTGGCTTCCACAACAAGTTTTGAATGTTATTTCAGAGGCCAGAAGGCCTAGTACAAGGAAAGTTTACGCTGTTAAATGGAGGAGATTTTTTATTTGGAGCAAAGGGAAGGACTTTAATGTTTCTAAGCCTGATTTAAGTGTTTCTCTTCAATATCTTACTGAGTTATTGGACAAGGGTTTGTCCTTCTCCTCCATAAAGGTTCATGCTGCAGCCATTTCTGCTCACTATGACTGTGACCCTCCTTTATTCTCTCACTTTGTTTAAGCAATTTCTGAGAGGGGCAAAGAACATAAGACCCCCACGTGGGCTCCTACTCCTGCTTGGGATCTCAATTTTGTGTTGGAAAAACTTACTCTACAACCTTTTGAGCCTGCAGCTACTGCCGAGTTAAAGTATTTGTCATGGAAGACTGCTTTTTTGTTGGCCATTACCTCTGCAAGAAGGGTTTCTGAATTACAGGCCCTTATGGCAGTGGAACCTTTCCTGATTTTTCATAAGGATAGAGTATCTTTGCGTACTAATCCTTCCTTTATGCCTAAAGTGGTGTCTAGTGTGGCCTTGAACCAAACTATTCATTTGCCTACTTTTTATGCAGACCCCCAAAATAAAGGGGAGAAGATTTTGCATACTTTGGATATTCACAGGCAGTTGCGTTATTATTTGAGCAGAACCAAGGGGTTCAGGCAGTCTCAGCAGTTGTTTGTTTCTTTTGCTTTGGGTTCTCAGGGAAAACCTGTTTCAAAACAAACTATTTCTAAATGGATTGGTTTTTGTATTTCTTTCTGTTATTCCCATCATGGTAAGGAGATTCCGGCTGGAATCAGACCTCATTCCACTAGAGCTATGGCCACTTCTACTGCCTTTCTAAGGGGGGTAGCTACAAAAGATATTTTGGAGGCAGCTACTTGGAGTTCAGTTCATACTTTTTCTAAACATTACCACCTTCCTCTTTATTCTAAGTCTAGGGCTGGATTTGCCACTGCTATATTACAGGGCATTTTAGCAGCCCCTAATGCTTTATGATTTTGCCATCCTCCCTTTCCTCTGCTTTGGGATTCTACCCATATGTAAGGACTGCAGCAATGTGAGATGAAGAACATAGTACAGTTTTGTACCTACCATAAATGTAGATGTTCGAAGATCCACATTGCTGCAGTCCAATTTACCCTCCCTCCTTCCCCACTGTAGTTTGGCATGGTTATATGGTTTGGGTGGTGGTTGTTGTTGGGCATGTTTTTGGGAGGTATTCTGTTTTTGGCTGTGGCCTTTCTTTTTAGGGCCTTCTGACATCTGGGGCAAGAAAAGACTGAGGATATGACGTCGGTCATGCGCTTTTATACCCTGACGCTCTGATGTCAGATCTGAGCGCCCATGACAGACGTCAGCCTAATACTTTGGTATTCGGGCCGACCGAGGACAGCGGACTACCCATATGTAAGGACTGCAGCAATGTGGATCTTCGAACATCTACATTTATGGTAGGTACAAAACTGTACTTTTATAGCACTCTGATTGCAGATACTTCGCCTCCTTCCCAAGAGCAAAGTGAAAGCGAATATATTTCTACGATTACTAGGAACACTGGCCTCCACGATTACTCTGGTCCCTCTTGCCAGAATGCACATGAAGATTCTTCAATGGCTGTTATTCTCCAAATGGTCACTTCAAGAACTTCCAATGTCTCATCTGATCAGAATAACGGAATCTTGCAAGAATGACTTAAGATGATGGATACAGTTCACTCATGTGACAATGGTCAGACCCTTTGTTCCACTTCAACCAATAGCTACAGTGACCACGGACACTTCCCAGATTGGGGGGGGGGCATTATCTGGGAAGAACAGTCCAAGGTACATGGCAAGAACACGAAGCTCATTTGCATATAAATGTTCTAGAGATGAGAGCAGTACTACTTGCATTGCAAGCACTTCAAGACACTCTTCTTCTAGGGACTGTTGCGATTCAGTCAGACAATGTCTGTGTTTGGTACATAAACAAGCAGGGGGGAGCCAGATCTTACCCCCTTTGTCGAGAAGCCCGAGTATGGCAATGGGCAGTTTCTTCCCAGCGCTTTCTAATCACAATGCACATTCTGGGGAAGTCCAGCGTGATAGCGGACAAGCTGAGCAGAGCAATCCTAATGCCTCACGAGTGGTCTCTCAATCGCAATGTAGTGAAAATGATTTTCCAGACATGGGGGACAGCCTTGCTGAGATCTCTTTGCCACTCCCACGAATGTCAAGTGCAGCAACTACTTTGCCCTAATCCTCCCTCTGGGGGAAACACCGAGAGACGCTCCTGCTCACAATTGGCCCTCGGGACTTCTATATGCCTTTGCACTGATTCTTCTCATACCCAGAGTAATTCAGAAAGCCCAATGCTCAGGAAGCAGGATAATTCTCATTGCTCCTTACTGGCCTCGCCAAGTTTGGTTCCTCTTCCTTTGGCCTCATCTTTAGGAGAAGCCTTGGATTCTGGACCCAGTGCCAGATCTGCTGACTCGTGTGTCAGAGGAGCTTCATCCTTCTCTCCACACCCTAAAACTGACAGCTTGACTGCTGCACTTTCCAGTTTAGTCAGGCTTCACAATTTCACTCCTATGGTTAGACATATCTTAATGTCCTCGCACAAAGCTTCCACTAGAAAACTGTATTCTAGTAAATGGAAGAGGTTTTCCCTTTGGGCTCAACATAGGAACATTGATCCTTTCTCTGCACCTATTCATTCTATTTTGGAATTTTTGGTGCAACTTTTTCAACAAGGCTCAGCTGCAGCAACCATCAAGGTTCAACTTGCGATTTCAAATTTTCATATTGGTGACTCTACTTCCAACTTAATGTCACATAGGTTGTCTAGAGCCTTTTTAAAATGTGCTTCCTTATTAAGACCTCCCTTTTAAAGAACCCCTTTCTCCTTGGGATCTAAATTTTGTTTTGTTTCATCTCACGTTACCTCTCTTCGAGCCCTCTTCATCTTCAGACCTCAAGTTCCTTTCCTAGAGGACCTTGTTTCTAGTGGCTATAACTTCTGCTAGAAGGGTGTCAGAATTGCAAGCTCTTTCTATTAAACCACCATGTTTGATTTTTCATAAGGGTAAGGTTTCCTTGGGTAGAAAAGATGGGTTTGTACGTAAAGTCTCTTCTCCAAACATCATAAATCAATCCATAGAACTTCCAGTGTTCTTTCCTAATCATAGCAACAAGGCAGAGTACAAATTACATCAACTGGATGTGCATAGACAACTCGGATTCTATTTGCATAAAACCAGAGACTTCAGAAAATCTGAACAATTATTTGCATCTTTCTCTGATGCAAAAAAAGGATCTTCAGTCTCAAAAACCACTCTTTCCAATTGGCTTTCAAATTGTATTACATTCATCTAGAACTCAAATCACAAAGATTTACCTTTCAAAGTGAAGACTGATTCTATTAGAGCAGTGGCTGTCATCTGCTTTTCAAACCAGAATTCCCATAGATAATATTTGTGCAGCAGCTACTTGGTCTACTCCACATACTTTTATCACTCATTACAAAGTGGATTTGGCCTTCAGGGACAGGGCATCCTTTGGTTCCACGGTGCTTAAAGGTGTACTCCTGTGAGCCACCCAGGGAAAAGGTGCTAGGAACGCTGTCCCATCATTGTAAGAATGAAGGCGAGGTAGGACAACATAACATAAAAAAGCTATGTACTTACCGTAACGTTCAATGTTTGTTGTCCATCTCGCCATTCATTCTTACGAACCCTTCCTCCTTCCCCCTGCCAAAGACTCCTTGTGGACATTGTAGATTGTTTACTGCTTCCAGGAGTTTTGTCTCGGCTTGTTTCTCCTTCCAGTACATATAGTACGAACTTGGATATATGTTTATATGTATATATCTGTAGCTGTGTATATAGTGTACATATTCAGTATTAGCAGCAAACTAGATTTGTTTACTACTTTCAGGAATTCTTTGTCTGTTTTTCTCGTTCCAGTACATATAGTACGAACTTGGATATATGTTTATATGTAAGTGTTTGTAGATATGTATATAGTGTACATATTATTCAGTATTAGCAGCAAACAAGATCTGGGGAATTACACCACTGCATTGTGGGATACCTTCTTTCCACAAGCCAGGTCTGAGACTCATTTAAGTATTCAGCCGAGTCGAAGCCGAGGATCGGCTCCAAACTCATCATTGTAAGAATGAGCGGCGAGATGGACAACAAACATGGAACGTTATGGTGAGTACATAACTTCTTTTTTAAGCTTGCAAAGGTATAGTGTGATCATGTGATACTTCTGCTGCCTCCCTTCTGTTAGAAGGGGCTTTTTGATTACCTTTGTCATAAAGGATGCCTCCGTATCCTAGATGTCCTTCTATTCATCTTTTGCTGTATTCTTGACATAAGGGAGTCGCCTGCCAAGGCAACGACCCGACGTCTGCCATTATATCAGTCGTTCACGATCTTGAATGCGGGGTACGTCTGATGTAGGCCACTTGCAGACATTGGCCATAAAAGTGATGCACATGTGCACCACCCTCAGAACAACTTTGCCGCCAGTCAGATTGCCAGCCCTGGACATCGCTCTGCTGCCAGAATTACTTGCTAAACTAAGATAGGTGCCCCACTGGGGAAATCTTTTTTCTTTCTTTGCTACCTTGTCCATTATTGAGGTTAATGTCATCCAGAAAACAGAAAGTGTGACTGTGGAAGACAGATTCCACATAGATAGTCATTTCCAGTGTCTGTTTTGCCTTGGACCTTAGCATGACCACAAAAACTTCTCCATTTGTCAGTCTTTTGTACTTAAGACCCTCCGAAGTCGGTTATCCTCCCTCACGATCTACCTAGAAAACCAACTCCTTTAAGCTTTTAGCCAAGAGCATGATGGAATCCTCCTCTGATATGATGTCCGACCCTGCTTAAGCATAAGGCCAAAAAAACATAGGCCCGAAACCGAAGCTGCACCTCTAGATATGGAGGACTCTCCTGAAGCACATGAGAACTGAGACACACGAGCTGCCATGGATCCGGAACTTCAGGCTGAGCCCATTTCACAGGCTGCCTCGGTACCAGATGTATACACATCCAGAGAGGCAACTCTGACATCTACCAATGTCTATGGGGGAACCCAGGCTTATTGTGTCTGAGGGCCCTGGGGGGGGGGGGGTTACTCAAATCTTTGTTCGGGAGGATGTCTGTTTGGACTTGGTGGAATGTAGGCCTAGGTTCGGCTCACCTTCCTTGCACCGCATTGTTACTCCAGCAAAAAAAAAAAAAAAAACTTAAGTACATTTGTTCCCATCCTGATCCTCAGAAGGAATGGCAATATTTCATACAAGGGCTTCATGGCGCTCAGGCCTTTACTGGTCACCCTCCTCACAGAAAAGGCATAGGCCTCAGGCCACTTCTGAGGAAGTTTCTTACTCTTCTGAGGAGGACAGTGATCAGTTAATTACTCCTCTCATATTCCCTTACCTTTAGATTGTGTCTTCCCTGAAAAAGATTCAAACTGAGCAGTATCTCCTATGGAGGAAATTTATTTTGGGTAAACTATTACCAGGATGTTTGACCACTTCAAATGGGACAGTACAAAGATGTCAGAGGTGCAAAAACATTGACCTCTTCCAAGTACAATTCCTTAGCCCTTCAGCCATTCCTCTTGTTATATCAGCCTTTTTAGATGCTTTTGCATCTACTTCCACTCATCCTGACTCTCGACCTCCATCTCCAAAAAAGCCAGACGGGTACTACAAAGCACCTAAAGACTGAAATTTTCTTTTAAAGCCCCAGTTGCAGACCCTTCTGTGATTTCAGTATCCTCTGATAAGGCCTCCAGGTCACTTCCTTCCTCCTACTGTCGGATAAGGATAGCAGACAGAGAGGCTGGGCAAGAAAATTTATACCTCAGTCCCCCCCCGGCCTTCAGAGGTCTGAGCTACCAGACAGATAACCAGGTGTAATCTGGAACTCCTGTCTCAGCTTTCTAAACACATTTCAGACATGCCAGACTCAGAAAGCAAGGCCCTGACATCCTCTGTCATTGCTACCTGTTCTCAGGTAGCCAGATATTCTGTTAAATGCAGCTACGATACTGTGGAAGCAACCTCGAGAGCTGCAGCTTCTTTTGCCTTAGAAGATTTCCCTGGCTTTAGACTTCAGCCCCTCCCAGAGGATATTAAAGCAAAACTAATGGATGCCCCCATGGATAAACTCTGCCCTTTTTGGTAAGTCCCCTGCAGAACTATTCATATCTCTGCAAAAGAAAAGTAAAGAACTTAAATACCTTAAGCACATTCTGGTATCTCCTGTGCCTAAATTTCACAGGAATCATATTGCAAAACAAGTCTTTATATGCAGGCAAACCAGAACACCGCAGTCAAAACCCCAAAAAAGGCCGAAGAAAACTCCTCAGTTTCCTCCTCCTACTTCATTTTCTCTGTTTGTCCGATCAGGAAAGGGCTGCTCGGCAGACCCCGCCTCGTGACTACTCAAAGTCGGGGCACCCCTCCCCCTTTCTCAATGCCTAACCCTTTCCCTTCCATCCTAGAAACTCATCACCCAAGATTTGTGGATGTTAAGCATCATCAAAAGGGGGGTACTTTATGGTGTGGCACAAGGTGACTCCCTTCAGGGGTATACCCCAGGCTCCAAAAGAACAGGAGCCTCTTTTTCGTGTATTCCTGCAAAACCTGCTTGAACAGGACACTGTCAAGCCTGTGCCTCAGGACAGGAGGGAATAAGGATCTATTTGCGCCTATTCCTGGTTCCCAGGAAAGAGGGTCCTTGGAAGCCCATCCTAGACCTCTCCTACCTCAACGACTTTCTCATAGTCCCCTCTTTCAAAATGCTTACCCTGCAAACCTTAGTCTCTCTCATCCGACCTCAAGCATTCCTAGCTTCCATAGATATCAAGGATGTTTACCTCCATATACCCATTCACCCCATATACAAGAGATTCCTAAACTTCTGTGGGAGATCCTCACACAATCAGTTCTAGTCTTTGCCGTTTCAAATCTCCACTGCCCAGAGTCTCTTCACAAAATGCCTAGCACCTGTGATCGCCTTCTCATCTTCCCCATCTAGACTACCTCCTGATTCAACCCACTTCCCACATGGAATTGAACAAAAATCCCCAACTGACAGTTACAATTCTACAAAGCCTGGATTTCACCATAAATTTCACAAAGTCATCCCTGGTCCCATCCCAGGACTGTCTTCCTGGGTGCAGATTTCAAACCAAGAGTATGGTGGTTACCTCTTCCACTTACCAAAGCACAGGAGATTTTTCTGCTCTTTGCAGAGATTCTTCCCCTAGATTAGATGTCTGGAAGACAGTTCCTGAGAATTTTGGACTTGATGGCATCCACTAACCTTGTGCTTCCTCTAGCAATGCTACACATGAGAAAATTCCAATGGTTCCTGAAGTCAGTATGGTCTCAACATGCCCATCCTCTGGAATACCAAATACCTCTTCTACCCTGTCTCAAAAAGGAGCTCCAGTGGTGAATATCACAACTGTTTCTAAACCCAGACCTCCTCATTTACCCACTGCCACCAACTCAAGTGCTGTACACTGATGCATTAGACACGGGCTGGGGAGCAGCCCTGGGCCAACACACACAGTACAAGGACAGTGAACACCGTCCCGGAGGATGGATCACATAAAAGTCAAGGAAATGAAAGCACTAATCTTCTCCCTTCAAACCTTCCAATCCCAGATCAGACCAGGGAGGCTTTGTGTACACACAAGACAGTATGACAGTTGTGTGTTATATCAACAAACGGGGGGGGGGGGTGACCTAGCCTTGCAGGCCTGGGATATAGCACGCCTACTAGATATCTCCCTCCAGGTGGTCTACATTCTTTCCAGTCAGAATGCTGTGGCAGAGACTCTAAGCAGATCCAGAACACAGGCCCATGAATGGATGCTTCACAGGGATGTGTTCCTGGACATACTCCACAATTGGGGGTATTCCACAGATAGACTTGTTTGCCCCCCCCCCCCCGAACAAGCAAATTCCAAAGTTCTGTGCCAGAGAACTCCCATTCTCAGACATGGAAAGTGGATGCTTTATCAGTCTCCTGGAAGGGGAAATTCCTGTATGCATTTCTTCTCCTGCCACTGATTTCCAAAATTCCTGCTGAAAAGTCAACAGGACAAACAAAAATCTTGCTGGTGACGTCCTATTGGCCAAGACTGCATTGGTGTCCCACTGCTCCTTCATCCAGCCAAGGGCAGTCACCATAACTTACTCCACAGAGTGGACATTCTAACACAGAACAAGGGCTTACTCATCCAACCACACTTAGAAGTCCCTCCAACTGACCCTGTGGGTGATGGAGCCATGGTTCCTTTCAGACACCTTTATTCTGAGAATGTATTTCAAGTCCTGCAGGAGGCCAGGAAACCTAATACCAGAAAATCTTACCTCTCTAAATGGAAAAGATTGCCACTTTGGTGTCTTAACAAAAAAACAGGATCTACTTGCATCAGATCCCCCTATGGTTCTGTCATATGTATGAATTGCGTAATGCAGGATTAGCTTACTTTTCCATAAAAGTACATCTGTCAGCTCTCTGCCATTTTGCCACTTTCTCCATCCTTAGCTTCCAGATTTGAAGCAAAGCAATTTTTGAAAGGTGTCCTTCACATCAGACCTCCCAGGAGACCTTTAGCTCCACCCTGGGACCTCAACTTCGCGCTAAAAAAATTGACTAAAGTCCCTTTGAACCAGCTTCTTCCAGCTCTGTCAAACACTGTACTTGGAAAACTGTCCTCCTGGTGGCAATTACTTCTGCCAGGTGGATTTCGGAATTACAAGCCCTTATGTCATCTCCTCCTTTCCCGTCTTTCCACAAAGACAGAGTTTCCCTTTGAATCAATCCCTCCTTGATGCCAAAGGTAGTCAATGAATTGTCCTTAAACCAGTCTATTCATCTCCCCACCTTCTTTCCCTCTCCCCAGGACAGTACAGAGAGGATCCTCCACACCCTTGATGTACATAGACAAATCAGGTTTTACTTGCAGAAAACTAAACCCTTTAGTAAATCGGACCAGTTGTTTGTGTCTTTTCACCCCAGGGCTCTGGGATTGCCTGTGTCCAAACAGAACATCTCCAATTGAATGTCTAAATCCATTACCATAGTGAGAATAAAAAAAGGGAAAGTCCTTCCAGGCTCAAAGCTCACTCCACTAGGGCAGTGTCTTCATAGGAGGCTTTCCTCAAAGGGTTGGACACCAACTCTGTCTTAGAAGTAGCCAATTGAACGTCTGTCCACACCTTCACCAAACGTTATAAACTGGATTCCATTTCCAGATCCAGGGAGGATTTGCCAGGACCATTCTCAATTGCTTCATAGAAAATTCCTCTGCCACTTACTCCTCCCTTTCTGCATAATCTTTTGTACTATCCCTTATGTCAAGAATACTGCAGCAGATGAATAGGAGGACATATATTAGTTGTGTAAGAACTTACCATAATGATGGATGTTCTCTGTTGCAGAATTCCATTCCTCCCTCCTGCCCCCACTTCTTGCCTTTCTTGGATACATTGATCCTCTTTCCCTTAGACTTTCTCTCCATCTGGGGCTTCAGTTATGAGGGTGGTGCACATGTACATCTTTTTTATGGCCAACTTCTGCAAGTGACCTATGTCAGACGTACCGCGCACCCAAGGTAGTGGAAGACTTTGATATACTGACCAACATCAGGTCTTTGCCGTGGCAGGCAACACCCTTCTGTCAAGAATACTGCAACAGAGAAGAGAAACTATTGTTATGTAAGTTCTTACATTCTTACAGAACTAATCGTAATTTCCTTTTCCCTCGCAACCTCCCCATACCCAAGAGAATCCCCGATGTACCACTCCGAGAGAAGTAGCAGTGCTAGAAATACAAAAGCTGCTAGGAGGAGTCCTCTAGGAAGTCCCTCCAGACCCGATATTCTGGACCTTGCACAAAATTTTTTGTAGTGCTAAAGAAAATGAGACTGGGGACTGATTCTGGATCTTGGCATGATAAAGCAGTTCGACAAACCAAGATGTCCTTCAAGAATGCAACTGCAGCCCTGACATATGGGTTGTCCTGCCTCGGGCAGCCCTTCGGTCGGCCGGATTCCAAAGTCTGGGTCCGGCGTCTGCTGATGTCGCCTCCTCCCCGACGTCAGAGCGGCTGGGGTATAAAAGCATCAACCGGCGTCATCTTCAGTCTTTCTTGCCGCGCGGTGCCTGAAGCAGAAGCAGTTCGCAAGTGCCGGTCGGTCAGCTCCTGTGTTTTCAGTTACCAAAGTCATCTAAAAAGCTTAGTACCCCGTTGGGGAACATTTTTTCTTGCCTCAGCCGATGTCAGAACAAATTGAGAAAGTTAATAATTGTTTGTCTTGTGGTAAACAAATACCTCATAAGGACTTCCATTCTTACTGCCTCCCTTGCCTGGGCCCAGACCACAACGTCTCGGCCTGTGCCGCCTGTGCTTGCTTTAATAAGCGCACTCTCAGACGTCGGGCAGAATTTGCCGAAAACTTTTTTGGTGAATCCTTCGCTTATACCATGCCGTCGGAACAACCGACAGCACCAACTACCAAAAAACGTAAGGACCGGGACCAACACCCTCGGCCCGCGTCTTCTACCGATACTACTCCTAAGCCCTCCGCGAGTGCTTCGGCCCCTTCGGAAGCGGTTAGTGAACTGCTCCAGGTTGACGACACCGCATTAACACATTCTTCGGTCTCGGACCCTACACCGGTGCCGGTTGTTGATTTTCCTCCAGAAACCGAAGTTCTCGATCTACCCGACACCATTCCTGTTGATAAGGTTACCCCTGCACGTGGGGCAGCTAGGCCTCCTGTATCCATGTCCATTAAGGCCTTTGCACGTGCTAAGGCCGCCAGCCAGGCCAAGGCCCATCCTAAGCCTGCCTCACAGGCCCCTTCCTCTGATAGACAGATCTTGTCTCTTGCTGCAGATTTAATCTCTCTTATTAGGAGGTCTCAGTCCCATCCAGACAGAGGTTCTCAGCCACCTGCAGAGAAAAGGCCTAGAACTGAGTAGGCTGACTACCTCTCTTCAGATGAAGCCTCTGGGGTTTCAGAGCATTCAGACACCCAAGAAGAATCCTTCCAAGCCTATGAAGACTCTGATGCTGAGGAATCAATTCCCTCTGCCTCCCCTCCGGAGGATTTTTCTTTTGGTGAAGTCCTCCACTCCATGAGGGAACATTTTAAGTGGCAGGGTCAGTAATTTTCGGATTCTAGGAAAAGGCTCCGTACCTTCCTCAAGTTACCCCAGCACAGGCCTTTGGCTATCCCTCCAGTTTTGGATGTCCTGGATGATGTATTTTCAGATTCCAGTGCTTCCCCTGATTCCCTCCCTCCTGCTCCTGTCAAGCCAGACAGATATTACAGGGTCCCTGACACTCACAAGCATTTCTTTAAGGCCCAAACTGTGGATCTAGAAACTATCTCACAGGGCCCCAAAGGAGTGGCTTCTTCCTCGGCCAAAAATCCACTACCAGCTGACAGGGAAGCAAGGTCCCTGGAGAGATGGGGTAAAAAAGTTTATACCTCTACCACCCTTGCTATGAGGTCACTTAACTGCCTTTTTCATATGTTTAAGTACCAGGATTATTTGCTGGATGATTTGCAGAAAAAGCTAGCCTCTATAGGAAGGCTTTGCAGGATTTGGTTCATAATTCTCAGCAGGTTAGTAACCATTTTCTACAGTGTGGTTATGATGCATTGGAGGTTTCATGTAGGGCAGCTATGACAGGGGCTGTTATACGTAGACATGCTTGGTTAAAAGAACAGCCACTGCCAGATCATGTTAAAGTAAAGCTCCTGGACGCACCTCTGGATAAACAGAAGCTTTTTGGTGCTAATGCTCAGGATGTGTTAAAGTCTATTGAGGAGAAGGCAAAGTCAGTACAGACAGTAAAAGATTTCCTCCAGGTTCAGCCACCCAGATTCAGCAGGAATTGGCCTTCAAAGAATTGGTCCTTTCCAGACTCAGACAAGTTTCAAAGGGGAAAGAACAGGCGTGCACGAGGTAGAGGGCAATACCGAGGCTCCTACAGGGGCCGCCAGTGGCAACCTCAAAATCAAAGAAGTGGCACAGGTACTTCACCTGCACCACAGGGACAATCACAATGACTTGCATATCACTCCGCCTACCAAGGCTCAAAGAGAAGCACCTTTAGGCGGAAAATTATCTCTATTCTCAAAAAACTGGCACATTATAACAAAGGACAATTGGATTCTGGACATAATAGACAAGAGGTTACAAGTTCCACTTCCATACTTTACCAACAGGACAAGGCATGCCAAACCTGCCACAAAATCAAAGGGCAGAGGCACTCAGAGAAGTCTCAAAGCTGTTACAAATAAAAGCAATAGAGAAGGTTCCTCCTCAGGAACAAGGCCAGGGATTTTACTCAAGGCTGTTCCTTGTTCCAAGAAAAGAAAAGCAATGGAGACCTATTTTGGACTTGTCCGTACTAAATACTTTTCTCATGGTGCCAAAATTCAAGATGCTGACTTTACAGCAACTTCTTCCCATGTTGGGCAAGGGGTCGTGGCTGGTTACTTTGGACCTCAAGGAGGCATACCTGCATGTCCCTATCAGACACAGTTGCAGAAGATACCTCAGATTTCTTGCAGGAACAGAGCATTATCAATTCTCAGCATTGCCGTTTGGCTTATCTACTGCGCCCAGAGTATTCACGAAATGCCTGGCATCAGTAGTGGCACACTGCAGACTCCAGGGAATTCAAATATACCCCTATCTGGACGACTGCCTCATACAAGCAGACAGCAAACAAACCTTGACATAACACTTGGATTATGTCATTCAGTTGCTACAGGCTTTGGGATACACAGTCAACATTCAAAAGTCAAGACTGCTGCCATCCCAAGAGATTATTTTTCTAGGAGCAAAGTTGAACACACAGCTACAAATGGCATCTGTCACAGAGGAGAAACAAGAGCATTTAACAGGCTACTTCAAAAGTCTAGCAAAACTAACCCACCTGACCGCAAGGAAGACCCTGCAGGCCCTGGGGTTCATGGCATCTTGCATTCTTCGAATACCTCTGGCAAGACTACACATGAGAAAACTGCAATGGTACCTCAAAAGCTTGTGGACTCAACACAGCCACAACCTGGAACACATAATTCCTCTCATACCATACCTACAAAGGGAATTTTTATGGTGGGCTCAAGCAAGTCACTTAAACGAAGGTATGCCCTTCAACAAAGCTCCAACAAGTCAAACTATTACAACAGACGTCTCAGACCATGGATGGGGGGCGCACATGGACGGCAGATGCATTCAAGGGCAATGGACTCCCATGGAAAGGCATCAGCACATAAATCAAAAAGAGATGTTGGCAGTGATACATGAAAGCCTTTGGAAAATCTCTTCAGCAAGGCCATCTGCTAATAAGGACAGACAACACCACTGTCATGTGGTACATAAACAGACAAGGGGGCACTCATTCCTACCCTCTCTGCAGACTAACAATGACTCTTTGGGAAAAGTCCCTGAAACTGAAGATCTACTTGCAATCCCAGTTTGTTCCGGGCAAGGACAATGTTCTGGCAGACAGGTTAAGCAGAAATTTATTGGATCCACACGAATGGATGCTGCACCCATGCATTTTCTCACAAATAGCAACTGCATGGGGAAGGCCAGACATAAACCTCTTTGCATCTCCTCTCAATCATCATCTGGAAAGGTTTTGCACAAGGATTTACCATCCTCTAGCCTGGAAAACGGATGCTCTTTCCTTCAGTTGGAATGCCCTAACAATTTATGCATTTCCTCCCCTGCCTTTAATCACCAGGGTGTTACTGAAGATCAAGGCAGAAAAACCAAGAGGAATCTTTATAGCTCCAGACTGGCCAAGGCAACACTGGTACCCACTGCTACTGAGCATTACTCACACCAAACCGTGGCCGTTGCCTCCATGGCCTCAGCTCCTGACTCAGCACAACTACAAAACTGTTCATCCGAAGCTGCAAACCTTAAAGCTGACAGTTTGGAGAGTTCGATGACTGGGATCCATGACTCCCTCTCCAAAGAAGTTCAGGAAATTTTGTTGGAGGCACGCAGACCTTCCACCAGAAAAACATATTCGGCCAAATGGAAGAGATTCACTATCTGGAATGTCAACAAGGGCCAGGATGCATCGCTGATGAGCATACCTCTGATATTGGAATACTTGGCAGAAATGTTTCGCAGTGGCCTTTCATACTCTTCCATCAAAATCCACTCTTCAGCTATCTCAGCACATTACAACTGTGAACCACCAGTGTTTTCGCACCCTTTGCTAAGACAGTTTCTAAGGGGTATAAAGAATATCAAACCTCCAAGGAAACAATCAATCCCTGCATGGGACCTCAACTACGTCTTGGAAAAATTAACTCTTCCTTCTTTTGAACCAGCAGCATCTTCAGAAATGCAATTCCTATCTTGGAAAACGGTTTTCCTGTTGGCAGTCACCACAGCAAGAAGAGTGTCGGAGATACAGGCCCTCATGGCAGTTCCTCCTTTCCTCATCTTTCATCAGGACAGAGTTTCTCTTAGGACCAATCCTTCATTCATGCCTAAGGTGATATCCAGGGTGTCTCTAAACCAAGCAATTCACCTGCCTACTTTCTTTCCTAACCCTCAAAACAAAGGGGAAAAGCTGTTGCATACTTTAGACATTCACAGACAACTACACTACTACTTGGACAGAACCAAGTCTACCAGGAAGTCTGATCAACTGTTCGTAGCCTATGCACCTTTGGACAGAACCAAGTCTACCAGGAAGTCTGATCAACTGTTCGTAGCCTATGCACCTGGGGCACAAGGAAAGGCAGTCACCAAGCAAACTATCTCAAAATGGATTGGACACTGCATCAGATTCTGTTATTCATTCCATGGAAAAAGTGTGCCAGTCAATATTAGACCACACTCCACCAGAGCAATGGCCACATCCACAGCCTTTCTAAGAGGAGTGGCTACAAAAGATATTCTAGAGGCTGCTACATGGAGCTCCATGCATACATTTACCAAACACTACAACCTGCCATTATACTCCAGATCCCGAGCAGGCTTTGCTTCGGCAGTCCTGCAGGGCCTTCTAGCTACACCATCTCTTCCTTAGTCCTACCACCCCCAGCTTGGCTATGGTATTCGGCCCATATGTCAGGACTGCAGTTGCATTCTTGAAGGACATAGTACAGTTTTGTACCTACCATAAATGTAGATGTCAGATATGCAACTGCAGTCAGATTTTCCCTCCCTCCTACCCCTCTGTTTTTTCCCTTGGGTCCATTTTCCCCCCTTTTTTCCCTATAAGCTGGGGTTATCTGTTATGGTGTATCTGTTTATTACTGTTGTGCATTTTTGGATTTTTTTTTTGTTTATCCATACACAAAATTTAGCCTTCCTTGGAGGGCACCTGGCATCTGGGGCAAGAAACACTGAAGAAGATGGCGCCGGCTGATGCTTTTATACCCCAGCCGCTCTGACGTCGGGGAGGAGGCGACATCAGCCGACGCCGGACCCAGACTTTGGAATCCGGCCGACCGAAGGGCTGCCTGAGGCAGGACAACCCATATGTCAGGACTGCAGTTGCATATCTATCGGACATCTACATTTATGGTAGGTACAAAACTGTACTTTCTGGATGGTCACAATTCACTCTATTTTGCAGTTTCTGAGTGAGGACGATTGGATGTGCTCGATAGACATTCAGGATGCATGCTATCACATCAAGATGAGCAGGTGATCCAGAAGGTACTTATGCTTCCAGCTGGGAGCCAGTCATTACAAGTTCAAAACACTGCCCTTTGGTCACACCACAGCCTCCATGGTGTTCACCAGGTGCATGGCAGTGATAGAGGCCCGTTTGAGGCTGCAATGATTCTGGGTGTTTCTGTATTTGGACGACTGGCTCATCACTGCCCCAACCAGGCATCAGCTGGTACAAGTGAGAGACAATGTGTTGCAAACTTGTTCTCGTCTTGGCATAGCAGTCAATTATAGCAAGTCAGTTACAACCCACTCAAACTCTGGACTTCGTAGGGGCAATATTTGACACAGGGTCAGTGATAGCATGTCTTCCCATGTTGAGACTACAGATAAAATCTCATGTCAGGAAAGTTATCTGCAGTACCAGGATTTCAGTATGGTTGGTTCTTTGGGCATTGGGGTCAATGTCAGCAGCAATAATCCTTCTACCATTGGCAAGATTATCACACAAGGATTCTGCACTGGATGTTTCAGGCACAGCGGTCAATCTAATGAGGAACACAAGATACACACTGCAATCAAAGGTTGGCTGATAAATTCCAAATACAAAGAAAACACACAGCAACCAACCACGTCAGCTGAAGTAATAAACTTTTAATAACTCAGTTAAGCACTTTTGTGCTAATTGAACTTCATCAGACCATACAAAAACTTCTACAAACACACACTAAATACACTTTAAATAAGAACGCTCGTTAAATTTCATTAGTAAAATTCAATTAATAATCATAACCTTTTAAAGGTTAATGACATAACCTTCTGACTTAAGTGCTGGTTTCAGTGGTACATTAACATTAAGGCCTTAGCCTTTGTCTGCCTGCAACAGAATGATCCATTTCATTTTATCATTTTCAGTCCTGTCATACTACCACCTCTAGAATTCTCATAATTCAGCTGCAGAACCATAAACTCAAAGCTGTGTCCCTTATGAGTTTTAACATGTTTATTTAAAGTGCTAAACCATACATCCCTCCTTTTATCACCCAAATGCACTAAAATTCTCTTTCAATCTATGGTTGTTTTTTCCCAGCATAATAACATGGGCAGTCCCTACACATACCCAGAGTAACTAAATTTCACTTTTGCAGTCTGCATGTACACTGGGTGAATATTTTCACTTTGTCACCAGGTGAATTAATTAATTTGTAGTAGTTGTGGACCCACAGGCTTTACATGTTCTACGTGGGAATTTCCCTACCCTGCCTAAAACTGGTCCAGGATTCTTTTTATCTTTACTATAACAGTCTTCTTTTTAATGGCAACCATTTCATTCATTCACCCGGTGACAAAGTTAAAATATTCACCCTGTGTATGTGCAGACTGTAAAAGTAAAAATGTAGTTATCTGTAGGGACTGCTTGTGTTGTTACGTTGGGAGAACCAACCATTGCTTGAAAGAATTTGAGCATTTAGGTGATATAAGGAGAGATGTAGCACTTTGCACTTTGAATAAACTTGTTAAAACTCATAAGGGACATAGCTTTGAGTTTGATTCTGCAGTTGAATGAGAATTCTAGAGACGGTAGTATAACTGATTGGACTGAAAATGATAAAATGAAATAGATCATTCTGCTGTAGGCAGGCAAAAGCTATGGCCTTAATGGTAATGTACCAGCGAAACCAGCACTTAAATTCAGAAGGTTATGTCATTAATGTGCAATAGGTTGCCATTGTTTGAATTTTATTAATGAAATTTGAGTGGTGTTAGTGTGATTTTTAGGAGTTTTTGTATGGTGTGACAAAATGCAGTTAGCATAAAAGCACTTACCTGAGTTAATCAAAGTTTATTACTTCAGCCGAGATGGTTGGTTGCTGTGTTTTCTCTCTGGCAATGGTCGATCTTTTCAGACCATGTCTATGAAAATAAGGATCTCTCAGGTTTGCAAGTGATACCTTTCCTATCTGATGCAGTTACGGCAACCTTTACAAGGTTGTCCCTTTGTCCTCCCTCAACCCAAGGCCACAGTGACCACAGACACTTCCCAGATCAAGTTGGGGGGGTATTTCCTGGGCAAGATGGTCCAAGGAACTCGGTCCCCCAAAGAAGCAACTTGCATACAAGTGATGTTCTTCATCTCACATTGCTGCAGTCCTTACACTTGGGTAGTCCGCTGATGTGGATCTTCGAACATCTACATTTATGGTAGGTACAAAACTGTACTTTCTGGGGGGTTGGGCGGGGCTGTTAGATTTTCAAGCATTCCTCGAGTCTTCCTCTTGGAATGATTGTGGTTCAGACAGACATGTCAGTGGTTTGGTACATCAACAAACAAGGGCAAACAAAATCCTGTCGAGAAGCCATAAGGATGTGGCAATGGGCGATCATGTCCAACTACTTTCTGATTGCAACGCACGTTCCAGTGAAGTCCAGAGTGATGATAGACAAATTGAGCAGGTCCATTCTACTTCCTCATGAGTGGTCCCTCAACAACAGTGTCTGATGTGATCTTCCAGCAGTGGAGCCAGCCTTGGTGCAGTCTGTTCGCATCTCCCCTGAACAACAGGTGCAGCAGCATTTTTTTGCCCTAATCTCCCCACCAGGGGAGTCGCTGGACACACTGCTCCACAGTTGCCCCCCCCCCCCCCGTCTCCTGTACACTTATCACCCAACTCCTTTGATCCCAAAATTCCTTCAGAAAGTAGTCCAGTTAAAGAGCAGAGCCATCCTCATTGGCCTGGACAAATTTATTTTCACTTTCTGTGACCTCACCTCCTGTGTCCCCCTTGGATTCTGGATCCATTTCTGGACTTGCTGTCTCATCCTACAGGCCTGCTTTTCCTGGACTTTCAAAATCTCAAACTGACTGCATGGTTTCGCCAATTCTGTTTGTAGCCAGGCAGCCCATGCTTTAAGCCTCCCCTGTCTGTTCTATTCTCCTGTCATCACACACCCCCCCTCTACAAGGGAGCTCTACAGAAGTAAGTGGAGAAAGTTTGCTTACAGGGCTGAGCAAAGTCAAGCAGACCACTTTTTCATCTCAGATTCTTTCTATTCTTGACTTTTTGGCAAAATTGTTCAGTGGGGTGCTAGTGCATCTGCTGTCAAAGTTGCATTTTAAATTTTCATGCGGGGTTTGAAAATTGATCTGTAGTTTCTTCTAAGCTATGTAAAGCTTGTCTGAAAGGCACATTGCCTCTAAGATCCCCTTGTAAAGACACCTTTCTGCCATGGGATTTTAACTTTGTACTGCAGGCCTTAACACAGTCTCCCTTTGAACACATAGCTAAATGTGATTTGAAGTTTTTGACATGGAAGACCTTTCTAGTGGCTATTAAGTCTGCCAGGAGAATTTTGGAGTTACAGACCTTGTCTTCCAAACCTCTGTACTTGATTTTTCACAAGACTTAGGCCCTCCTTTGCTTACCGGTGCCTCTTTCCTGCCTGAGGTGGTGTCAGAATCCAATATTAACCAGGCTATTCATCTACCTGTATTTCTTTCCACAATTTCACAAATAAGGGTGAATACTTGTTGCATTTACTAGATGTTCATAGACAGTTGCATTTCTACTTGCACAGAACAGAAGAGGTTAGAAAATTGGACCAACTTTGTTTCCTTTGCATTTAATAAGTTGGGGAAATAATTTGCTGAAATGGCTTTATTTAAAAGGCTGACAGAGCAATCTTCCCTTACCAAAAGCATTGCTGCTCATTCAACCAGGTCTGTTGCTACATCCACAGTATTCCAGTCCAGAGCAGGCTTGGACAATATCTGTGCATCTACTTCTTGATCAGTCCCCATAGCTTTATCACTCATTATGAATTGGACATGGTCTCAAGGGGAAGAGCAGCCTTTGGCTTGATCGTAGTGTGGAATATCCTTCCTTGGAGTCCGTCCAAGGACTTGGATAGCTGGGGACTCTGTCCCATTGGTTGAGGAATGAGTGAAAATTGACAGTATCAGATAAGGAAGTTATGTACTCACCAATAACGTTCCATATGTGTTGTCCATTTTCATTCTTTCTCAATCCCACCCCCAATCCAGCCCCCTCTGCCTTTTTCTTATGACTTCTCGTGGAGTGCGTGTTACAGGGACACCTTTAGGTCCCTTATATTGAACTCCAGTTATAGCAATAGCTTATACAATTTCTGTCTGTCTCAAGCTGTGGAAGGATCTGAGGGAGTTTGGGCTTAGAGCGTAATGCAAAAGAAGGGACCTCAAAAGAATTTTTGGTGGCTGTGAGCTAGTAGAATGGCCGAGTCAGATCAGAGTCCTGTTGGCTGAGGAAGAATGAAAATGGGCTACACATACGGAACGTTATGGTGTGTACATAACTTTTTTATTTGTTTATCTGAGCAACGTTTTGTTTCCTTTCTTGCAGGTCTTTGGGTTTAGCTGTTGCTAAGCAAGCTGCCTCTCCTGGTTTTCTAATGCCATTATTTTTTGTTCTTTTCATGGTAAGTGTCTTTCCTCATCAGTAAAGGCTCATTCTGCCAAAGCTGTTGCTTTCTCTGGT
Organism: Protopterus annectens; assembly: GCF_019279795.1. NCBI lineage: Eukaryota > Metazoa > Chordata > Ceratodontiformes > Protopteridae > Protopterus > Protopterus annectens. The sequence continues at coordinate 978,996,671 of NC_056743.1, forward strand.
GCTTTTTTCAAGAAGTTGGATACCACTTCCATCACTGAGGTTACTAACTGGTCCTCTGTTCATACTTTAAGCATTACAAGTTGGATGTTGTTGCCAGGGCTGGCTTTGTCAGAGCTATCCTGCATGGATTTCTGGGGGACTGTTCTCTGCTGTCCTCCTCCCAAGATTCCTCTTGCACTTTTGTGCTTTCCGTTACTTAAGGAATACTGCAACAGTGATATGGAAAGACTTAGTACAGTTGTGTAGAATCTTATCATAGCAGTAGATGTCTTTCTCTCCATTGTTGCAGTATTCGCTCCCTCCCACTCTACTCTAACCTTGTTCTTTCCTGTCCGAGGGCCACCTTTTCCTTTTTCTCCTAGATGCACAAGATGTTCATCATGTTACACTGCTGCAGTCATTACACTTGGGTTATCCTGCCGTCAGGCAGTTCCCCAGTCGACCTGAGTTCCAAAGTCTTGGTCCAGCATCGGTTGCTATCGCCTCCTCCCTGACGTCAGTTCGACAGGGGTATATAAGATGCAGCCAACACCATTTTCTTCAGTCTTTCTTGCCGCCTGGTGCCCGAAGCAAAACAGTTCGCAAGTGCCGGTCGGCCGACTCCTGAGATTTTCATTTCCGAATCCAGAACCAAAGTCTTCTACAAAGCTAATTACCCCGTTGGGGAAACTTTCTTGCCTCAGTCCGATGTCAGTAAAAGTTAATAACTGTACTTCTTGTGGAAGGCAAATACCTCATAAGGATTTCCATTCTTATTGCATCCCATGCTTAGGCCCAGACCATGACGTCACTGGTTGTCGGTTTTGTGCTAGGTTTAACAAGCGCACTATTAAACGTCGGTTTGATTTTGCCCGACATTACTTTGGCAGAAAATTTAATTATACGATGCCGTCGGAACTTCCGACGACCGCAATTCATAAAAAGCACAAAGACAGGCATCCGAGGTCCAAAACTGACGAAGCCTCTTCTAGGCCAGTCGCCGGTTCTCCGGTTTTCAGCGAGGTGCCTTCGCAGCCCCTGACGACCACTTCCGCAGAACCACAGGCAGCCACCAACTCCTTAGTGGAGATAGCTGGGCCATCGGCCTCCCAAGTTTTATGGACTACCGAAACCGACCCTGCAGAGGGATCTGAGTACATGAGCCACCTGCAACTTCAGAGGGTGTCTTCAGACCTAGCGAGCTTAGCCTTAAACCCCTCTTCTAAGTCTAAACCACCTCTTAAAACAAATAAATCACAGTCTCCAGGACAGGCCTCCGTGCCTAGGAAACAAATGCTCAAAATGGCCGAAGACCTGATCACTCTGATCAGAGGGTCCCATCACCCTCCTGATAAAAGGCCCAGACAGGATGTGGATTATGACTCCTCCGACCAGGTGTCCATTTCCTCAGACCTAGGTTATTCTTTACCCCCTTATGAGGATTCTGATGCTGAGGAATCCATTCCATCAGCCTCTCCACCAGAGGATTACTCTTTTGGGGAAACTTTACACACCATGAGGGAGCATTTCCATTGGGAAGGCCAGGATTATTCAGAATCCAAGAAAAGGCTCAGAGAATTTCTACTGAATTTCTACTTTTGCCTCAACATAGACCCCTGGCTATTCCGCCAGTGTTAGATATTGTGGATGATGTGTATACTGAATCCAGCTTAAATCCTGATTTCTTACCTCCAGCTCCAGTTAAACCAGACAGGTATTAGAGTCCCTGACTCACACAAATTTCTGTATAAAAGCCCAGTGGCAGACCCAGAAACTATTTCTCAGGGACCCAAAGGGGTCAAGGCCTCATCAGCAAAGAACCCAGTTCCCTCTGACAGAGACTCCAGAGCATTAGACAGATGGGGAAAGAAAGTATATACATCTACAACTTTAGCAATGAGAGCTTTGAATTGCCAATTTCACATGTTAAAATATCAGCAATTTCTGATGTCTCAGTTGAAACAAAAAATGCTTTCAGATACAGATCCTCCTAATTTTAAAGAAATGCAGGATTTATTGCATGCTGCTGAACAAGTGGGAAAACATACTTTGCAATGTGGTTTTGATTCTTTAGAGGCCTCCTGCAGAGCAGCAGTTACAGGCTCTGTCATTAGAAGACATGCATGGTTAAAGGAACATACATTACCAGATCATGTTAAAGCAAAACTACTGGATGCACCTTTGCAGCATGATGTCTTATTTGGATGTAAGGCAGAAGAGGTACTAAAGAAAATGGAGGATAAGGCAAAATCTATGCAAACAGTGAAAGATTTCTTACAGGTACAGCCTCATCGATTTAGCAGAAACTGGCCAACAAAGAATTGGTCCTTTCCAGTTACAGACAGACCTCAAAGGGGCAAATACAGACATCCAAGAGGTAGAGGACAGCCACAAGGTCCTTTCAGGCCTCAACAATGGGGTGCACCAGGCCAGAAAGAAGGGGAAGACTGACAGCAACCTTACAAAAAACAGTCCCAGTGACTTCGCACTACAGCTGCCAAACATTTCTCTCTTGGCAGCCCCATTGGGAGGAAAACTGGCTCTTTTCTATCACAATTGGCATATGATCACCAAAGACAAATGGGTTCTCAGTATCATTTCACAGGGTTACAGGTTCCACTTTCACACACTGCCAAGGTTAAAAGGAATGCCAAATCTGCCACCAAATCAATGGGCAGAGGCTCTAAAACAAATTACAGCACTCATGACCATGGGAGCTATACAAAAGGTACCTCCACAGGAAAAAGGACAATGATTTTACTCAAGACACTATCTGGTACCCAGAAAAGGCAAAGCCTGGAGGCCTATTCTGGATCTTTCATCTTTAAACACTTACCTGAATGTCCCGAAATTCAAAATGTTGACATGACAGCAGCTTCTTCCCATGCTGGGCAAGCAAGCTTGGCTCGTGACCTTGGACCTCAAGGAGGTATACCTGCATGTCCCTATCAGACAAAACTGCAGAAGATACCTCAGATTCATAGCTGGTCCAATACATTATCAATTCTCTGCACTGCCCTTTGTGAAGACCCTGGGCGCAGTAGATAAGTCAAAGTGCCTGGCACCAGTAATTGCCTTTTGCAGACAGAGGAATTCAAATTTACCCATACCTGGACGAATGCCTATTTCAAGCAGAGAGCAAAGACATTCTCCTAAAGCATCTGGCGTTTGTAAAAAAGTTACTAAGTTGCCTGGGGTACACAGTAAACGAAAAGAAATCGAAACTAGTGCCCTCACAAGAGATAATATTCCTGGGTGCCAGCTTGAACACAACGGCCCAGATGGTTTATCTCACGCCAGACAAGCAAGGACAATTGACTCAATACTTTCATTTGATGGCAACAAAGACCCAACTCCCTGCAAGAAAAATTCTACAGGCCTTGGGCTACATGGCATCTTGCATACTACTAATTCCATATGCCAGACTGCATATGAGGAAACTACAATGGTACCTAAAGAGTGTATGGTATCAACACTGTCAAAGTTTGTAAACAGTTATACCACTATACCTTGCCTTCAGAAGGAGTTTCGGTGGTGGGCTCAAGCTTGTCACCTCAACAATGGACAGCCTTTTACTCAACCCACACCCAGGCAGACACTGACAACAGATGCATCGGATTATGCCTGGGGAGCACACATGGCAGGAAAATGCATTCAGGGCAAGTGGCCTATAAAACAAAAGCATCTTCACATCAACCAAAAAGAGATGCTAGCTGTACAAAATGCCCTTATAGCTTTCAAGGACCTGCTGCATCCAGGACAACTGCTACTAAAGACAGACAACACCACAGTCATGTGGTACATAAACAAGCAAGGGGGCACCCATTCATACTCCCTCTGCAGACAAGCAATGACCTTGTGGAACACAGCTATAAACTATCAAGTACATGTACAAGCACAATTCCTGCCAGGAGAGAAAAACAGTCTGGCAGACGACTTAAGCAGAAATATCATGGATCCCCACGAATGGGAATTGAATCCACAAATATTCAGAATGATAACACAGAAATGGTGGAGCCCGGACATAGATCTGTTTGCATCACCAAGGAATTGCCAGCTACAGAAAGTCTGCACAAGGCGTTAACATCCACAAGCATGGAAAGTGGATGCCCTCTCATTCAGCTGGAAAAACCTAACAGTATACGCTTTCCCACCACTGCCTCTTCTTTCAAAGGTACTCATAAGCCAGGCAAGAGGAGCCAAAAATGATCCTGATTGCACCAGACTGGCCACGCCAGCAGTGGTACCCAATCTTAAAAAACTTAGCACAAGGACCACCCTGGATTTTGCCTCAAATACCACATCTACTCTCTCAGAACAATCAGATACTCCACAGCCAGCTAAGGACCTTAAACCTCGCTGCATGGAAGATAGCTTAGCAAAGCAAGCAATGCTTCTCTCCAAAGCTGTTATGGATGTCATCCTGGAGGCCAGAAGGCCTTGTACCAAGAAAGCCTATTCGGATAAATGGAAGAGATTCTGTTCCTGGAACCAGGCTCACAGCCTTGACCCTCTTGTGCCAAACATTCCTCAGATACTACAATATTTGACTGAGATGCTGGACAAAGGCCTCTCCTCATCCATCAAGATCCATGCCTCTGCCATCTCTGCTCATTGTAACACAGATCCAACAGTTTTCTCATATCCTTTACTAAAACAGTACCTCAGAGGGGCAAAAAACAAAGACCGCCCTGTAGAGCTCGTGCTCCAACTTGGGACCTCAGCTTTGTTTTGGAAAAATTAACTTTATCTCATTTTGAGCCAGCTAGCACAGCAGAATTAAAATATACCTCTTGGAAAACTGCTCTGCTCCTGTTACTAACATCAGCACGAAGAGTTTCAGAGTTACAAGCACTAATGGCAGTGGAACCTTTCCTCATTTTCCACCAGGACAGGGTGTCCTTAAGAACTAACCCTTCCTTTATGCCTAAGGTAGTTTCAAGTGTGTCCCTAAACTAAACTATTCACTTGCCAACTTTTTATCCAAAACCATAGAATAAAGGGGAGAAACTACTGCATTCATTGGACATTCACAGGTAGTTACGCTTCTACTTGGATAAAACCAAAGCTTTCAGAAAATCATAGCATTTAGTGGTAGCATATGCTGCAGGAGCACAGGGAAAAGCCATTTCAAAACAGACTATTTCCAAATGGATAGGACATTGCATACATTTCTGCTACACGCACCATGGAAAACCTGTGCTTACCAGCATTAGATCACACTCCACCAGGGCAACAGCCACTTCAACGGCCTACCTCAGAGGAGTACCTACCAAAGATATTTTGGAAGCAGCAACATGGAGCTCTGTGCATACTTTCACCAAACATTACCGTCTGCCTCTGTACTCCAAATCCAGAGCTAGCTTCGCCTCTGCAGTGCTGCAGGGTCTTATAGCCACCCCTAATGCAATATAGTACCAACCACCCTACCTCAGCTTTGGCATTCTACCCAAGTGTAATGATTGCAGCAGTGTAACACGATGAGCATAGTACAGTTTTGTACCTACCATAAATGTAGATGTTCAAGTGTTCACACTGCTGCAGTCCAGGTTACCCTCCCTCCTACCCCACTTCTTGGTTGATATGTACCTAGGTCTTCTACCCTTTAATACCTATGGGGAGTATTTGCTGGTACCTGAAAGTTATTGTTTGCTTTAATCATTCATGTTTTACTAGCAATTTGAATTGCCACCTTTTTGGGGGCACCTGACATCTGGGGCAAGAAAAACTGAAGAAAATGGAGTCTGCTGCACCTTGTATACCCCTGTCTCACTGACGTCAGGGAGGAGGCGACAGCATCCGACGCCAGACCAAGACTTTGGAACTCAGGCCGACTGGGGAACCGTCTGACGGCAGGATAACTCAAGTATAATGACTGCAGCAGCGTGAACACTCTAACATCTACATTTATGGTAGGTACAAAATTGTACTTTTCTCCTTGTCCTTAGTGACATTCTGTTCATATTGGGGTTTTCCATTTCTGAGTGTGTGCAACTGCATGTCACCTGTATGCCCTACTCCTTCCAGTATGAGTATATACGTGTGAAATATGATGCCTATACATACTAAAAGCTTTGGTATACTGGCCAGACTTTGGACTATCCTAGGCATGAGATCTCTTAGGTGAAGAATACTGCAACAGTGAAGAGAAAGGGGATCTACTGTTATGGTAAGGTTGTACACAACTGTACTTTGAATACTCATTGTCCCTTTAGGGAACCTTCCTTTATATTTAAGTATTTTTCTTGCCGCCATTGCATGTCAGCTAGGAGGTTTAAGTGCGAGTGCACTAGGCAAATCCCATACAAAGGCTTGCATACCCAGTGTCTTTTGCTTAGGAGCAGAACACTAGTACAAAGCTTACTCTGTTTACCAGTCCTTTGTACCCAAGACTTTGCGATCTATTTGTCCTTGCTTAACACTTTATTTGAGACTCAGTGTCTCAAACACTTGACCAGTTCCAGGACTGCATATCCTGCCTCTCCAGACATACCTCCATCACCCAGGAGCATCATCAGTCCTTTCTGACTCTGTATCTGCTGAGGTTTCAGAACCCGCAATACTTCAGATTCCTCCTCGGATGTCCTCCGAGTCCTCCTCGGATGTCTTCAGAGTCCTCCTCGGATGTCCTCCGAGTCCTCCTCGGATGTCCTCCGAGTCCTCCTCGGATGTCCTCCGAGTCCTCCTCGGATGTCCTCCGAGTCCTCCTCGGATGTCCTCCGAGTCCTCCTCGGATGTCCTCCGAGTCCTCCTCGGATGTCCTCCGAGTCCTCCTCGGATGTCCTCCGAGTCCTCCTCGGATGTCCTCCGAGTCCTCCTCGGATGTCCTCCGAGTCCTCCTCGGATGTCCTCCGAGTCCTCCTCGGATGTCCTCCGAGTCCTCCTCGGATGTCCTCCGAGTCCTCCTCGGATGTCCTCCGAGTCCTCCTCGGATGTCCTCTGCCAGACACCTGATCACCTGTCTGCAGAATCCTCAGGTTAACTGCGAATCATTATATTGGAAGGCCATAAGGGAGTCAAATCTAGTTAGGGAAGAGATACCAGGTAAACCAACTGGTATCGCGGATGTCACACCAGAACAAAAGCATCAGAAAACTAAACTTATTGATCTGATGCTGTCACTGTCATTATTCATCACAAATGGGTCTAGGATCTGACCTCTGATCCGAGCTGGCAAATGTCAGATGGATCCAGAGCTCAAGCTCCTCACCTTCCCATAATTCCCTGCTACCTATAACCCTCTGATTTTGTTTGCCGCTGAAACGCTTTGGATGTAGTCTTTAGAGTTCAAGAAGGTCAGAAAAGTGTTTTTCTTTTGGGGGCTTTTCTCATTTAAAGTTAGTTATCTAGTAGTAAATATTTACGTATTTTGGGATAAGTAGTCTAGTTTCCTCCCCTAACCCCGTGCTCTAATCTAGCTATTTAGTTTACTCCTCCCCTGCGTTGTGTTCTGTTCCCGCCTTTTTTCTGTTTTAAAAGGTTGAGTTTTTCAGTTGATTTTTAAGTTTAGAGGGAGCAGTTGTTTTTTGTTTGTGTTTTCTTGCAGGTGTGTGTTTAATTTTGTGCCGTTTATCATGTCTGATAAACCGTGTGGCTTCAAGAGATGATCCTCGTGCAGTCGGAAGATGCCATGTTCCAACTTCCGCAAAGAGAGTTTTTATTGCTTGGGGGCGTCGCATCTGGGGGTTGAATGCGACATTTGTGCCACATTCAAACCCAGGACTCTCGTGGAGCGCTGCAACAAACTTCTTTTGAAGGCCTTGGATGGGGGGGGGGGGGGTCCACAGCCCTTGGACTCCCCTTCCAAGCCCCCTCAGGAACCTAAAAAAATAACTCCTCCCTCGGGGGGGGGGGGGTCCTCTTTCCTCCTCCTTGATTTCAGTAAAGCCAAGGCGCTCAGATCCAAGATCCACCATTCAGGGAGACTTGGATCAGACTCTCTGATCCAGGACCTCCATGGAGTGGAGGCCTTCTGATCCAAACAGGCGCAAGCTGTCCCCGGATCTGACTAGCTCGTCAGATCCAACTGGCACACCGTCTAAGCCCTCGGATCCATCTAGACTGTTGGATCTTATTATAACTGAAGGCTCACTGTCTTGACCCTCCAAGAAGTCAGGTTCGTCCCATCTGAGTAAATCTGCTCTCAGGGACTGTAGTGCTATGGGATCCAGGGCAGGATCTCCTGCAAGATCAGGACACTTGTCAGTGTCATGCAGGTCCTCCAGAAGTCTTCTTCCCTCGGACATGGATAGGATGATGAGCTTCCTCAACGCTCAAATTGAGTTGGGCTTGCTGCCGTCCCCTGCCCAGGTGACAAGGGGGACCCTGTCCATTTACAGGACTTCACTCTCCTCCAATTCCTCAGGCTTTGGAACGTCAGGAACAAGGATTTCCAGTGAGAGGCCAACGGTGTCAGGTATGCCTCCATTCTCGACACCGTCGGCATCCCTGGTGGACTCTGTTCCTTTTCCCTCAGAACAGTCTGTGCCTCATCCCAGAGATGTTGGTGCAAGCTCACTCAGGGTGGGCTCAGGCCCAGTCTTTTTCATATCATTCCTCCTCCTGGGAGCTTCATCTGTGGACAGCTCAGGGCTGATATTGTCAGGAGGCTTCGGTGCTGTGTCAGGGTCCCTTCCTGGACAGCCCTGGCTGCTGGATTGTGGGCGGCATCATCCAGTCTGGCCTTCCGGGTGGTAGAGAGGACCTTCTCCAGTTTGACTTATCTCCATCTTCTCTGGGTCCTCAAAAGCCTTTCTCAGGGTTCGGTATTGAAACCTCATCTGTGCAGGGTCAGCCCTGCTGTGAGCGCCTTCATGTGAGCACTGCCGCACTTGGGGTACCCTTCTCTTCCAAATCCTCCCCTGAGCCTACTGTGGTGGAACCCCCTCAAAAGAGTGTGCAAGAGGAGATACTTGGATTCCCCCAGAGAGAGTCTCTAACTGAGGACATGGATTTCGAGGGAGGAGACTGGTCCCCCAGACTTCCACTTGGTGTACTTTGGGGACATCCTCGAGATTCTCAAGCCAAAAGGTGGTAGTCTTATTCCACCCAATCTTCGGAGGAGTCTGTGTTCCTGAAGGCCTTTGGGATGTGCCCATATTCTTCCTTGGTGTCCCCTCTTGCTGATGAGCTTGTGGACCTTGTTGCCAGCAGGGCTTGGAAGGAGCCAGACATGGTGGAACCTGTTCCCAAAAATGCTGACAAATACCTCAGTCCTCCCAAAGACAGAATATTTTGGAGCAAAGGTGTCCCTGTCACTGCTATCATAGTGGTCAGTGCTACTAAGAAGGAGCTAGCTGAGCAAAGCTCTTTGGTCCATCCCCCAAACACAAGTCCCAGATCGACCGTTTTGGAAAGTGTGAGTTTGCCTCAGCTACTTTTGGACTGAGAGCAACTAATTGTTTGGCCCATTTTACCCAGCTTCAGAGGGACTTGGTGTCTAAGCTTACCACTTCCCTTAGAATTGTTGCCTCCGGAGAGTCTTAAGCTGATCTCCCTGAAGCTATCTACTCTGACTTCCTTAGCTAATATTTCAATGAGGTTGATCACCAATTCTGCAGAGGCCACCTCTCAAGCGACAGGTATTGCAATTTGACAGCATGCCTGGCTTTGCCTTTGCGGAATCTTTCAAGGCATCTTTCACTTGCACCCCCTCTGACAGCTCCACCTTGTTTGGTCCATCTGTTAAGGAAACCTTAACCCATAGTGAGCAGGAAGGTAAGACCGTTTCCTCCTGTATGGATCAAGTTCTCTACCCCCAGCGGTGCTTCTCTGAGACTCAGAAGAGAGGCAAGAAACTTTGGATCCGGAGGACTGTCTTCCTTCCAGGATGCTTCCCAGGAATCCTTTTCTGTTAAACAGGGCAGGGGATTCAATGGCAGAGAGAGCCCCAGGGGCAGAGGGGGTCTGCAAAATTAGGGCTCCTGGGAACCCTTCTCAGAGAAGCCCTTTCAACATTTCTGAAATGCTGCCCAACTGTCCTGTCCTGGAGGCAGTGTGGAGTCTACTCTCCCTTCACCCAGTCTCACCACCGATCAGTGGGTGCTAAAATTTTCCAAGGGTTATTCTATTCCCTTTTCTCAGCCCCCTCCAATTTGAACATTTCTCCCAGATGTTCCACCCTGCCAAAGGGAGTTGGCCTTTATTGAGGTCCAAGACCACCTACAAAAGAGCCATCCAAGACGTCCCAACAGGACAACAAGGGTCTGGAACTTACTGTCACTTCTTTTTGGTGCCAAAGATGACCCGGGTACCTGCGTCCTATTTTGGACCTCAGCGTGTTGAATCCGTTAAGTCCAAGCTCTGGATGTTCATTGTTCACTCCATTCTGCGCCTCTTCCACAACGATGATTGGTTGCTCAGTGGATCTCAGGGATGCATACGATCATATAAAGGCTGATAGACACTCCAGGAGACCCTTGCACTTTTGGTTAGAGGCCAGTTATTACCAGTTCAGAGCCCTGCCCTTCAGACTCACTACAGCCCCCTGGGTGTTTACCAAATGCATGGCAGTGGTAGTTCATCTTCGGCTGCAGGAGTTCCAGGTCTCTCCGTACCTGGACGATTGGCTCCTTGCAGCTCAAACGAGGCATCTACTATCAGTGGCCACCAATTATACCCTCAGTCTTTTCCACCATCTGGGTATCACTTTGAATCTGCCCAAGTCCAACCTTGTTTCATGCCAGAATCTGGATTTCATCGGAGTACAGCTGGACACAGTATCAGAAACTGCAGCACTGTCTTCTCCACAGGATTCAATTCATTTGAATTCAGGCTCCTCTTTTACGTAGAACTGCAATGCCCTTCTTCAAGCGTTAGGTTATTTGGCAGCAGCCATTCAGTTTCTCTCGCCAGGTAACGCATGCAAGTGCTCCAGTGGACCCTGGCTGTCCAGTGGTCCATTTTGGTTCAGCCCATGTCCACAATGATAGTTTACTCAGGTTTGTAGGAATTGCCTTACTTGGTGGCTTCAGTCTCAGGACTTGTACCTAGGCAGGCTATTTTGTCTCCCCTGGCCAAGGCCACAGTGACCACGGATGCCTCCCTGTTGTGGGGGGGGGGGGTATTTTCAGGGCAGGACAGTTCAAGGTATGTGTGGTCTCCATAGAGACAAAATTGCATATAAATGTTCTAGAGACTTGAGCAGTCCTAACATTGCAAGCTTTTCAGGATTGCCTCCCTCTGGGCACTGCAGCAATTCAAACGGCCAATGTGGCAGCAGTTTGGTATGTGAACAAACAAGAAAGAACACGGTCTTATCCTTTGTGCAGAGAGGCTGTGAGAGTGTGGGGAATGAGCAATGTCTTCCAGGTGCTTTCTTCTTGCAACTCGTATACCCAGGAGTTCTAGCATGTTAGCCGACAAACTCAGCAGATCCATCTTGAATCCTCAAGAGTGGTCCATGAATCTGTCAGTGGCAGGGATAATCTTCGGCCATTGGGGTCAACCATGCTGTGATCGCTTTGCTTCACCAATCGACCACAAATGCAGCAATTACTTTGCCCTGATTCCCCCATTAGGGAAGTCACCCAGGGGCACTGTTCAAGATTGGCCCTCGTGTCTCCTCTATGCTTACCCTCCTTATCCCTCTAATACCCAAGGTTTTACAGAAAGATTGTCGCCTGAAGGTCCTCTCTAATCCTCATTGCCTCTTTCTGGCCTCATCAGGTGTGGTTTCCTTTCCTACGGTCTCATCAGCGTTATCCACCCTGGATACTAGACCTCATTCCAAATCTCATTTCCCATCCCTGGGGTCTTCCACTTCCCATTCTCCAGACCCTTCGTGTAACTGCATGGATGTTCTTCATGTTTCACTGTTGCAGTCATTACATTTGGGTAATCTGCTGGCAGGTTGGCCTCAGTTGGCCTGAATACTAATGTCTTTGGTCCTGCGTCGGTTGCTGTCTCCTCTTCCATGATGTCAGATCGTCAGAGGTATAAACATGCAGCCAACGCCATTTTATTCAGTCTTTCTTGCCGCGCGGTAGCAGAAGCAGTTCGCAAGTGCCTGTCGGCCGACTCCTGAAATTTTCTCATTCGAGTTTCAGAACCAAAGTCTTCAACTAAAGCTAAGTACCCCATTGGGGAACTTTCTTGCTCCTTACCAATGTCAGTAAAAGTTAATAATTGCATTACTTGTGGGAAGCAAATACCTCATAAGGATTTTCATTTGTACTGTATTCCTTGCCTAGGCCCAGATCATAACGTGCCTTGCTGTCGGTTTTGTGCTAGATTTAATCAATGCACTATTAAGCGTCAGTATATTTTTGCATCTAAACATTTTAGATCAAGATTTAATTACCCTGAAATGTCATCGGTTAGCAATCAGACTACCGGAGTTCACAAAATATGTAAAGAAAAGACAGAGACAGATTGTCTAGGTCCAAAGCAGACGAAACTTCTAAGCCAGTCGCCGGTTCGTCGGTACTTAGTGAGGCGCTTTCGCAGCCCCTGATACCTACTACTTTTGAGTCGCAGGCCTCTACCGAGACCCATGCAGAGTCCAGTATGCTGCGAGGTTTTGAGATTGAACCTGTGGATGTCTCTCCCTTGGATGGGTCCAGAGCCGCTGAGCAGTCACCGGTTTCTGAGGGTGTTTTTAGGCCTCAACATTTTTATATAAAACTGACGCCAGCCTCAAAAACGAGATCAAAAATATCTGACTAAAAAACTGATGCATGAGCCAACATGCTGAGGGGCAAACAGATGATCAAAATGGCTGAGGACTTAATTACCTTGATCAGCGGTTCCTGATTGTGTGGAAAATAAAGAATTACAGGAATTATTGCATTCAGCAGAACAGGTTGGAAAGCATACTTTGCAATGTGGTTTTGATTCCTTGGAGACCTCTTGCAGGGCCGCAGTAACTGGATCTGAAGGCATGCCTGGCTCAAGGAGCAAAATCTGCCTGATCATGTTAAAGCTAAATTGTTGGATGCCCCCTTGCAGCATGATACTGTGTTTGGTAATAAGGCAGAAGAGGTTTTAAAGAAAATGGAAGACAAAGCTCTATGCAAACTGTAAAAGATTTCTTACAAGTGCGACCACCCAGGTTCAGTAGGCACTGGCCTACCTAAAATTGTTCCTTTCCTGTGTCCAACAGAGCCTTTCAAGACAAATCCAGGTGCTCAAAAGGCTTTAGATATCAATCACAGGGTTCTTACAGGTCAAAGCAAAGGGGGGGGGGGTGCCTCCATCTCCAAATCTGGAGGAAACAAAGCACAGCGCTACAGTAAGCAGTTTCAATGACTTCCCTCTACCTTCTCCAAGCACTCATCTTTTGGCAGCCCCCTTGGGGGGGAAATTAGCACTTTATGCTCAAAATTGGCAGCTAATTACCCAGGACAAGTGGGTATTAAACATAGTATCCCAGGGGTACAGATTTCATTTCCATACTTTGCCAATTCCAAATGGTTGGCCAGATCTGCCACAAAATCAATGAGCAGAGGCTCAGAAACAAGTTACGTCCCTCATGGATATGGGGGCTATTCAACCAGTACCAGAACAGGAAAAAGGACAATGTTTTTATTCAAGACTTTTCCTGGTACCCAGAAAATACCATGCCTGGCATCCGATACTGGACTTATCGATTTTGAACCCATTCCTGGACATACCAAAATTCCAAATGCTGACTTTACAACAGCTACTGCCTATGATGGGCAGGAACGCTTGGTTAGTGACTCTAGACTTGAGGCATACCTGCATATCCCAATAAGGGAATCGTGCAGAAGATACCTCCGCTTCAAGGCAGGTTTTTTGCATTACCAATTCTCTGCACTGCCCTTTGGCTTATCTACTGCACCCAGGGTCTTTGCAAAGTGCCTGGCACCAGTAATTGCATTCTGCAAACAAAGCAGCATACAAATTTATCCCTATCAGGACGACTGTCTTATTCAAGCAGAGAACAAGGACATTCTTCAACATCTGGCATTTGTAAAAAGGCTTCTAACATGCCTAGGGTACACAATAAACGAAAAGAAATTCCAACTGGTACCCTCTCAAATGATTACATTCCTGGGTGCAAGCTTGAATACAACTGCCCAGATGGCTTACCTTACGCCAGACAAAGGCAACTGACAACATACTTCCAAACAAATGGCAACAAAAAACCCAGTTATCTGCAAGACAAATTCTGCAGGCTTTGGGGTTCATGGCATCCTGCATTTTACTAATTCCATATGCGAGACTGCATATGAGGAATCTTCAGTGGTACCTAAAAAGTTTATGGAGCCAGCATTGTCACAGTCTGGAATTAATGATGTCCTTCAAGGATGCATCTGCAGTCATAACAAATGAGTTGTCCTGTCGTCAGGCAGCCCTTCGGTCGGCCGGATTCCAAAGTCTGGGTCCGGCTTCGGCTGATGTCGCACTTCACCCGACGTCATCTCTGCTGGTCTTCGGGTATAAAGGCATCAGCCGACGCCATTTTCCTCAGTCTTTCTTGCCGTGGCGCCAAGCAGAAGCTGTTCGCAAGTGCCAGTCGGTCAGATCCAGAGATTACTACTACCGAATACTACTTCAAGACTTCTAAAAGCTAAGTACCCGTTGGGGACTCTTTCTTGCCTCAGCCGATGTCAGAAAAAGTAAATAACTGTTTAACTTGTGGGAAACAAATACCTCATAAAGATTTCCACTCTTACTGCCTACCTTGTTTAGGCCCAGACCACGACGTAGCAGCCTGTTTAGCCTGTGCTTCCTTCAACCGGCGAACGCTTAGGCGCCGGTCGGAGTTTGCTGAACAGTTTTTCGGCTCAGATTTTGCGTACATTATGCCGCCGGATCCTCCGACTACCCAAATTGTTAAAACTGCAAAGAAAAGACCGACCCTCGGTCCGCGGTTTCGCCGAAACCACGGTTAAGCAAGCATGAGTGTCTCGGTTTCGGCGAAACCGAAAACGGGTCAATCTTCAGCCGAATCCATGACTACTCCTGAGGCTCCTGCTACCTTAGTTGAATCGGCCTCTGAAGTTTTGCCTACTACTGTGGTTCCTAGTGAATTATCAGACACCATCCCTTTGGATGTCTCTACCCCAGCACGTGGTGCTGCTAGGCCTCCTGCAGCCATGTCTATAAAGGCCTTTGCCAGGGCTAAAGCAGCTAAAACTGTTAAATCAGTGCCTGTTAAGGCCCCCTCACACAGGCCCACTTCCATTTCACAAATGCTTACTCTGGCAGAGGATTTAATCTCCTTAATCAGGGGATCCCAATCTCACCCAGACAGGGCCTCTCAGCCTCCAGAAAAGAGACCTAGAGCAGAGCCCCCCGAGCCAGTGTCCTCTGATGATTCTTCGGATGACTCAGACATTACAGATCAGCCAGAGGCTCCTTTTTCTACTTATGAAGATTCCGATGCTGAAGAATCCATTCCATCTGCCTCTCCACCAGAGGAATTTTCCTTTGGGGAAACCTTACATGCCATGAGAGAACAATTCCAATGGCAGGGACAAGATTTCTCAGATTCAAGAAAAAGGCTTAGGACTTTTCTGCACTTACCACAACATAGGCCCTTAGCTATACCTCCAGTTCTGCCTGTTGTGGATGATGCATTTAATGATGTTTGCACTGCTCCTGATACTTTACCTCCAGCCCCTGCCAAACCAGATAGATTTTACAGGGTGCCAGACACTCATCACCACCTATACAAGGCCCCACTTGCAGATCCTGAGACTATATCCCAGGGGCCTAAGGCAGTAGCCTCGACCTCAACAAAAAACCCTCTCCCTTCTGAAAGGGAATCCAGGTCCTTAGAGAGATGGGGGAAAAAAGTTTACACCTCTGCTACTCTCTCAGCTAGAGCTTTAAACTGTCAGTTTCACATGATCCAATACCAAGAGTTTATGCTTGATCAGTTAACTAAGAAGCTGTCCTCTGATGACTCCTTAGATAAGAAATATGTTTTAGAAATGGTGAATAACATTCAGCAGGTTAGTAACCATTCTTTAAAATGTGGCTATGATGCACTGGAGGCTTCATTTAGATCAGCCATGACTGGCACAGTGATAAGAAGGCATGCATGGTTGAAAGAACAGGTCTTGCCGGATCATGTTAAAGCAAAGCTGTTAGATGCTCCTATGGATAAGGCCAGTCTATTTGGTACCCTGCTCAGCAAGTAATGAAGAAAATGGAAGAGAAGGCAAAATCTGTACAAACAGTTAAGGATTTCTTACAGGTTCAGCCCCAAGGTTTAGCAGGAACTGGCCTGCCAAAAATTGGTCCTTTCCAGACTCCTCAAAATCTCAAAGAGGCAGGAATAGACGCTCTAGAGGCAGAAACCAATCCAGAGGAGGTGCCTATAGAGGACGCCAGTGGCAAGGCAATAACCAGCGAGGCACAGACACAACCACTGCCACTGCAACAGGACAATCACAGTGACTTGGCTCTGACACCGCCTACCAGGGAGCAAATAGCAGCACCTTTAGGCAGAAAGTTAGCCTTATTTTCGAAAAATTGGCACTATATCACAAAAGACAAGTGGATTTTGCAAACCATAGACCAAGGCTACAGGTTCCACTTCCACACCTTACCAGTAAAAAGAGGAATGCCAAACCTACCTCCAAATCAAAAAACAGAAGCTCTAAAGCAGATAGCTCAGTTAACAAAGATGAGAGCTGTGGAAAGAGTACCAATAACACAACAGGGCAAAGGATTCTACTCCAGACTCTTCCTAGTACCAAGAAAAGAGAAAAGTGGAGACCTATTCTCGACCTGTCCGTCTTAAACACATACATCATTGTCCCAAAATTCAAAATGCTGACCCTACAGCAACTTCTTCCCATGCTGGGCAAGGAGTGTTGGCTGGTAACTCTAGATCTCATGGAGGCATACCTGCACGTCTCCATACGACCAAATTGCAGAAGATACCTCAGATTTCTTGCAGGATCAGAGCATTATCAATTCTCAGCATTGCCCTTTGGCTTATCTACTGCGCCCAGAGTATTCACAAAATGCCTGGCATCAGTAATCGCTCATTGCAGGCTACAGAGAATCCAAATTTATCCATACCTGGACGACTGCCTGTTGCAAGCGGACAACAAAAGCAAGCTGACAACAGATTTACAAAGAGTCATTTGCTTACTACAAGCCCTGGGATACACAGTCAATTTAAAAAAGTCAAGACTGATACCATCCCAGACAAGAACATTCTTGGTTGCGGAATTGGACACAGTAAAACAAATGGCATTCCTAACTGCAGAAAAACAAGAACAACTCCCTCTTTACTTCTTGGCATTAACAAAGCAGAACAAACTAACAGCAAGAAAAGTACTGCAGGCCTTGGGCTTCATGGCATCATGCATAATCCTGGTCCCCATGCCAGACTGCATATGAGAAAGCTACAGTGGTACCTAAAGAATTTATGGTCTCAACACAGGCACAGCTTAGAAACCAAATCCCACTAATCCCATGCCTGAAACAAGAGTTCCTATGGTGGGCTCAAGCATGCCAGTCAAACCCAGGCTTGCCCTTCCACAACTTTCAAGCAAACCAAACCATCACAACGGACGCCTCAGACCTAGGCTGGGGCACATGTTGGACAAGTGCATACAAGGATTGTGGACTCCAGACCAGCTGCACCTGCACATAAACCAAAAAGAAATGCTGGCAGTAAAACTAGCAATCCAGAAATTCAGACCATTCCTCAAAGAAGGCCATTTAATGATAAGGACAGACAACACCACAGTCATGTGGTACATCAACAAACAGGGAGGCACTTATTCATACCCCTATGCAGAATGACTCTGGACCTTTGGAATATGGCTCTGAGCTACAACATCCAGTTACAGGCAATATTTGTGCCGGAAAAGAAAACACCCTAGCAGACATGTTAAGCAGAACCACCTCGGATGCTCACGAATGGATGCTACACCTGGACATCTTCAAGGCCATCACAAAGAAATGGGGAATGCCACAAATAGACCTATTCGCATCCCCACTCAATCACCAGCTCAAAAAATTCTGCACAAGGACATGCCACCCACTTGCATGGAAGGTGGACTCTCTATCCTTCAGTTGGAAAGGCCTGACAGCATATGCATTTCCACCTCTTCCTTTGATGCACAAAGTACTACTGAAAATCAAAGAGGAACGTCCAAGGATAATTCTGATAGCTCCGAATTGGCCAAGACAACACTGATATCCTTTGCTGAGGAGCATGTCTCAGGGGAGAATGTGGTCAATACCCCTGATGCCTTTGATGTTAACTCAGAACAACTACAACATCATGCACCCAAACCTAAAAACCTTGCAACTGACTGCCTGGAACATCACATAACAGCAACTAACCCAGACTTATCCCAAAGGGTTAAAGACATTATCCTTGAAGCCCGCAGACCTTCAACAAGAAGGAACTATGCAGGAAAATGGAAAAGGTTTGTCATTTGGAGTACTGAAAGAGGAAAAGATGTGTCGAACATAGATATTGCTAACATCCTGGAGTACTTGGCAGAGCTTCTACATACGGGCCTGTCCTATTCCTCCATCAAGATACATGCATCAGCTATTTCCGCAGAATACAGCTTCGATCCACCTGTCTTTTAGCAAGATCCTCTACTCAGGCAATTCCTCAGAGGGATCAAGAATGTAAAACCTCCTAGGAAACCACCATTACCAGCATGGGACTTGAACTTTGTACTAGAAAAATTGACACTCCCTCCATTTGAACCAGCAGCAACAGCAGATCTTCAACACCTATCATGGAAAACTGCTTTCCTACTGGCAATTACTTCAGCAAGGAGGGTTTCGAACTACACGCCTTAATGGCAGTACAACCCTTCCTAATCTTCCATCAAGATAGAGTGTCCATGAGAACTAATCCTACATTTATGCCTAAGGTGGTATCCAGAGTGTCTTTAAACCAGGCAATCCACCTACCTACCTTCTTTCCCAATCCACAGAACAGGGGAAAGGCTGCTGCATACCTTGGATGTACATAGACAGTTACGCTACTACCTGGACAGAACCAAAAGTAACAGAAAAACTGACCAGCTTTTAGTAGCCTATGCAACAGGAAGGGAAGGAAAAGCAATTTCCAAACAGACAATCTCCAAATGGATAGGAAATTGCATAAGATTCTGTTACTCCTACCATGGGAAACCAGTTCCACAGAACATAAGACCTCATTCTACAAGGGCTACAGCCACTACCACAGCTTTCTTACGAGGAGTGGCAACCAAGGACATTATTGAGGCGGCTACTTGGACCTCCGTGCATACATTTGCCAAGCATTATAATTTACCTCTATCTATACTCTAGATCCCGAGCAGGGTTTGCCACTGCTGTATTGCAAGGGATCCTTACTACACCATAATTCTTCTTCCTCCTCCCCTAGTTTGGCTATGGTATTCTACCCATTTGTTATGACTGCAGATGCATCCTTGAAGGACATAGTACAGTTTTGTACCTACCATAAATGTAGATGTCCGAACAGGATAGCATCTGCAGTCAGGATTACCCACCCTCCTTCCCCTCTGTGGTACTCCTAGGGTATTTACCCTCCTAATAGCTAGCTGGGGGGGAGTCTCTTATGGTGTATTTGTTTGTATATATGTACATACATGCTTATTTTTTGTGTTTGCCTTCTACTATTTTGGAAACATTGGCATTTATCCAAAATTTAGCTTCCTAGAGGGCAACTGGCATCTGGGGCAAGAAACACTGAGGAAAATGGCGTCGGCTGATGCCTTTATACCCGAAGACCAGCAGAGATGACGTCGGGTGAAGTGCGACATCAGCCGAAGCCGGACCCAGACTTTGGAATCCGGCCGACCGAAGGGCTGCCTGACGACAGGACAACCCATTTGTTATGACTGCAGATGCTATCCTGTTCGGACATCTACATTTATGGTAGGTACAAAACTGTACTATTCCTCTCTTTCCCTGCCTACAACAGGAGTTTCTTTGGTGGGCAGAGACATGTCACCAAAACAAGGGACTGTCATTCACTCTACCCCCCGCCACCCAAACCCTAACTACAGACTATGTTTGGGGGGCCCACCTGGCGGGGAGATGCATTCAGGGCAAATGGAGCCCAAAACAGATGCATCTACATATCAACCAGAAAGAGATGCTAGCTGTTCAGAATGCTCTGACAGCCTTCAAGGACTTACTTCATCCAGGACAAATACTGATGAAGACGGACAACACCACGGTTATGTGGTGCATAAGCAGGGGATACACATTCCTACCCCCCGCCCCCTTGCAGACTAGCCATGGCATTGTGAAACAGCTTTGACTTACCAAATACATCTTCAAGCTTAATTCCTGCAAGGAAAACAAAATACTCTGGCAGACGACCTAAGTAGAAATCTTATGGACCTGCACGTGTGAAAACTGGATCCACAAATCTTCAGCATGTTAACACAGAAATGGGGGAGCCCAGACATAGATCTATTTGCCTCTCCCCAAAATTATCAACTGGACAAATTCTGCACAAGGACTTATCACAGACAAGCATGGAAAGTGGATGCCCTATTCTTCAGTTGGAAAAACCTATCAGTCTATGCCTTTCCCTCTCTGCTTCTTCTCTCCAAGATCTTACTAAAGGTCAGACAGGAAAAAACAAAAATGATCCTAATTGCTCCGGACTGGCCTTGCCAGCACTGGTACCCAGTTCTAAGGAATAAGTCTCAACTCCATCCTTGGTACTTGCCTCAAATACCTCATCTACTGTCTCAGCAGAACAATCAAATTCTGCACACACAGCTCCAAACTCTGAACCTTGCAGTATGGCTGATCATTTAATTATTCAAACCACACCTCTCAGTAAAACTGATGGATGCCATTTTCGAAGTCAGAAGGCCTAGTACTAGAAAATATTATGCTGGTAAATGGAAGAGATTCTGTGCTTGGAACCAAGCACAAGGAACGGACCACAGCAAAGCCCAATATCCCTCAGATTTTACAATACTTGACTGAGATGCTTGACGAGGGTCTATCTTTTTCTTCATTAAAAATCCATGCCTCTGCCATCTCGGCTCATTACAATACGGAGCCTCCCCTGTTTTCTCATCTTTGGCTTAAACAGTATCTTAGAGGGGCCAAAATTTAAGGCCTCCCAGAAGATCACCAACTCCGGCATGGGACTTCAGTTTTGTGCTGGAAAAGCTCACCCTGCCTCCTTTTGAACCAGCAGCTACTGCGGATATAAAATTTTTATCTTGGAAAACAGCTTTCCTCTTGGCAGTCACTTCAGCAAGAAGGGTTTCAGAACTACAGACTCTCATGGCTGTGGAGCCTTTCATTACATTTTACCCGGACAGGATGTCCATCAGGACCAATCCTTCTTTTATGCCTAAGGTGGTATCCAGTGTGGCTCTTAACCAAACAATTCACCTGCCAACATTTTACCCAAATCCACAGAACAAGGGGGAGCGGATTCTCCATTCATTGGACGTACACAGACAACTAAGATTCTACTTAAGCAGGACTAAATCTCTAAGAAAGTCTGAGCAACTACTGGTGGCATTTGCTGCAGGATCAGAGGGGAAGGCTGTATCAAAGCAGACTATTTCTAAGGGGATAAGCCACTGCATTTGTTTCTGCTACTTGCACCATGGTAAACGTGCCCAAGGGGATCCGGTCACATTCCACCAGGGCTGTCTCTACCTCAGTAGCTTTTCTCAGAGGAGTTCCAACCAAAGACATTCTAGAAGCTGCTACTTGGAGCTCTGTTCATACCTTCACAAAGCATTATCATTTGCCTCTCTTCTCCAAATCCAGGGCAGGCTTTGCCACTGCAGTTCTGCAGGGCCTTATAGCCGCTCCTAATGCTGTTTAGTTCCATCCTCCCATCCATAGCTTTGGGATTCTACCCAAATGTAATGACTGCAACAGTGAAACACGAAGAACATAGTACAGTTGTGTACACTTACCATAAATATAGATGTTTGAGTGTATTCACTGTTGCAGTCCGGGTTACCCACCCGCCATCCCCCTTCATCCCCCTTTTCTATAACTTCTCTTTCCTACACTATATTCTAAAGCCTTTGTGGTGTATTTGCTTTTAGATGAAGGTAAAGTTTATGTTGCTAAAAGTGCATTTACATATATTTGTTTTTTTTATATATATATTTTTGCTCCCCATTTGGGGGACACCTGACATCTGAGGCAAGAAAAACTGAATAAAATGGCATCTGCTGCATGTTTTATACCCCTGATGACCTGACGTCATGGAAGAGACAGCAACCGATGCAGTACCCAAGACTTTAGTATTCAGGCCAACTGAGGCCAATCTGCCAGCAGATTACCCAAATGTAATGACTGCAACAGTGAATACACTCGAACATCTACATTTATGGTAAGTGTACACAATTGTAATTTTCTCCTTCACAGTCCAGGCTTCCTTCTCTGGTGATAAGTATTATTTTGGCTTCTCAGAAACCATCTAAAAAGTATATATTCCAGTAAATAGAAAAAGTTTTTCCATTTGGGCCAGACAAAGGAGTCTAGATCCCTTTTCACCCTCTGTCCCTGATATTTTGCTGCTCTTATCTTCCCCTTTTCAGGATGAGGCAAGTTTTTCAACCATTAAACTCCACAATTGGCAGCTATCTCTAATTTCCATCTCAACGATGAGTCTACCTTGTCCTCTAAATTGTGTAAAGCTTTTCTGAAAGGAGTTTTTCTTAAAACTCCCATTAATGATCAGCCCCCCCGTGGAATTTAACATTGGTGCTGTAGTCCCTAATGCAAAAACTTTTTGATCTGATGGGAGTTATGTGGCATTACATTTCTTTCATGGAAGACTGCCTTTTTAGTAGCCATTACTTCTGCCAAGAGTGTCTCGTAACTTCAGGCTGTGTGCATTAAGCCACCACTCATGATCTTTCATAAGGATAGGGTGTCTCTTAGAACAAAGCCTTCCTTTCTTCCTAAAGTGGCTTCTGAGGCTAATCTCAATCAGTCGATTCAACTACTGGTCTTCTTCCCGAATTACTCTAATAAAGGGGAGTATGTTTTGCATTGTCTAGATGTCCACAGACAATTGCATTTTTACTTTGAGAGCTGAGTTTAGAAAGTCAGGCTAACTTTGTGGCTTTCTCCCAGAACAGAAAGGCCCAGGCAGTTTGCAAAGTGATACTTTCCAGGTGGATTGCTGGTTGTATCGCTCACATTTACGATAGGCAATTAGAATTGTCTAGACCGGTGAAGGCCACTACTAGGTCTGTTGCTACATCTTCTTCTTTAATAAGGAGGATTATGTAACTAAAGTTAATGAATTATTAGACAGTCCAGCCTACACAAAAGTTTCTCTTAATGAAGTCAATGGAGCATATTGCCGTATTAAAGGCTTTATCAGTGACTTATTTATGGAGAATAGAATCGATATTGATTTGTTTAATTACTTAAAGATGACATATCCAGTAATACCTAAAATGTTTTGCCTACCAAAAATCCATAAATGTTTGAAAACACCTCCCTTTAGACCCATAATTGATGGGCGACAATCAATAACATATGGGTGTGCGAAGTACATTGATCATAGATTAAAAAGTTTTTTAAAAGGTCAGGGCCAGATTTGTAAAGACTCCTGGGCATTCCTTGAGGCTATAAACAAAATTCCATTCAATGAAGAATCTAATTTTTTAACCATTGATGTTAGAGATCTTTATACTTGCATACCGCAGGACATTGGATGTGAATGGGTAAGAGATTTCTTACTCGATGAAGGAATGGCAGGTGATGAGATTGATGTCCTAGTTTATTTATTGGAAATTGTTCTAACAAACAATTACTTTATATTCAATGATAATTTTTAATTAAAAAAAACAGAATAGCAATGGGGTCCCCATGTGGGGGCACCTTTGCCAACATTGTTATGGCAGCATGGGAAAGGAGATTTCTTTTTCAAAATTCCCTTTTCAAGAACAAAGCATCCTGGTACACGCGTTACCTGGATGATATTTTTGTCTTGTGGAACGGGGACAGGGAGTCTGCTGAATCTCTTATTTTAATGATGAATAATGCTACTAGTTTTTTGGAATTCACTTATGAATTCCAAGTTGATTCCATTGCATTTTTGGATGTTATGTTGAGTAAAAACTATGAAATGAGAACATTTACATCTAAGGTACATCGTAAACAGACTTATTCCAATTCGTTCGTCCATTTTTCTAGCTGCCACCCCCTACATCAAAAACGAGGGGTGGTGAAAGGACAACTAGTCAGGGCAGCTAGAATGTGTACATTGGAGGATGATTTTGTGGATGAATGTAATTTATTAAAACAAATGTTTCTCGAGGGGGTATCCTTATTCATTCATAAATGAGTTGATAAAAGAAGTTTCAAATAAGAGAATGCAGGGTTCTTTTCCACCAATTTTGGGGTATATAACGGTTAGTATGGAGGAAGAATCAGATGTACATCTTAATGAGTCTGGATATCTAGACAATGTTCGCCCACCTTTGTATAATAATGAAATAAATGGGAAGGATTTTATAGGTACTAATTTTATAACAACTTTTTCTATGGATGCATATCTCATTAGGAACATCATAACCAAAAATTGGTCATTTATTGTTGATAATGGTCCATTGAAGGAATGCTTGGGTATAAGACCAAATATCACTTTCAGGAAAGGAAGGAATTTTAAAAAGTATTATAGAAATGGATAAATCAGGTCATTATATACCACATTGTGGAATGTCAAAGTGTGGAGCCTGCAATATGTGTAAACATATTTTAGTGACAAAAAATGTTGAAGTTAACGGGAACATTTTTGTTATTAATGGTAAATATAATTGTAATAGTAAAGGGGTGGTTTATTTTGCATTATGCCGCAACTGCCCCTCATACTACATAGGAAAGACTGATAGGGCCCTGAAGAACAGGATATATGAACATGTCTATGCTATTTCTAGAAACAACGCAATAAATGCTTTAGCAAGACATGCGTCAGCCTTTCCAAATCATGTATTTCAATTTCTGGTAATAGATAAAATTCATGAGAATGGGAGAGGGGGCCCTATTTCATTACAACTAGAAGAAAAGGAACTATTGTGGCAATTAAAATTAAACGCTTCAGTATCCCCTGGTTTGAATGATACTGTTTCCATTATGAGCTTGTTGAAAATGAAAGCTTTGTTTCGTTAGGCTCCTAGTCATTTTCATGGCTAGGAGTAAATGAACAACAATGATATTTTATTAACATTTATATTATTCAATGTTCATATTTTTAATTTTTCATGTAATTGTTTATAGTTTTAAGGACAGGAAGTGATGTCATTCTATTTTTTGTATTTAAACATGTGATTTCCCTTGTAAAATTGTCTGAAGAAGTTTATTGATTAATCATAAACGAAAGCGCTAATCCTATACTTTGATTTGTGTCCAGAGTGATGTTTTCTGTTTTTTTGCTACATCTAGACTCCCCCTGGATGAGATTTTTGCTGCTGCGACTTGGTGTAATCCTCACACTTTCATTTCGCATTACAAATGGGACATAGTATCTAGGAATAGGGCTGCCTTTGGTTCCTCTGTGCTTCAGTATATCCTTCCTTGAGGCCACCCAAGGTACTGAGAACCTGGGGACTCTGACCCATTTGTGATGAATCGAGACAGATCATACGAGGGTACTAGACTAATGGCCCTGGGGCCCTTACAAGCCTCGGCAAGAGTTTATCCCCAAAAAAGAAACCTTGGTCAGCACCTATCGCCCCTTGTCAGTGAGGGACAAAGGTGGAACCTCTGGGGCAAATTTATGGTTTCCCATCCACGCATCAAGATGGCATTTGAAAGAGGGCAAGTGAGGTACTCTGGCATGTATGGGAAGTCTATTCCAGAGACTGAGCAGCCTCTGTGAGACGAACCTGTCTCTCCAGCAGGTTTTGTTGATGTCTCATATTAGATTTAGCCTGTCGAGCAGGTAATGTACGAGGAGTTAGACTTGCGGATATGGAGCATCTCTAGTAGGGCAGGGTCCAATATTTCCTTGTAGGCGAGAGACGGATCACTTCTGAGCAATCTGTACGATACCAAGTAGAGTGATAGTAATTTAAGCCTGTCCATATAGGATTGGTGTTGGAGGCCACAGATTCTCTTTGTGAGGTATTTCTGTGGCCTTTCCAGTTGGTGCAGGTGTTTGGTGAGGTACATACCAAATGGGGCATTATACTCAATCATAGGTCTAACAAGGGAGGAGTACAGAGAGGTGGTAATCTCCTTTTTTCTGGATGCAATCCCTTTACTTATAAGGTGAACCCAAGTAAAAGGCTTTTCTGACCACAGCTGCCACACAGTCGAATGTGCGATTGTTGTCAGTCTGAGTACCCAGGTCTCTCACCACAGGTTGTGTGCTTAGGGAGGCTGCTGTTTATGTGATAATCAGTAGGGGCCGTGTTTTTGCCAAATGGTACGTTAATACATTTTTTTGCATTTAACTTAAGGCCATGACTTTGACACCAGTCATTTGTGACTGTGAGACCTTCTTGCAGTATGTTAACATCAATTGGGGAGTCAGTGACAGCACCCAACCTATAGTCATCCGCAGACTTCTCAGCCACAGGCCCTTTGTCTTTGCCTGGACCTCTGAAAAGTATATGCCAAACAGTAGGGGTCCCAGGACAGCTCCCTGGGGCACACCACTAATGACAGGTCTGTTGTCGGATGTGGCAGCAGCTATTTTTATTTTAACCTTGTGGGGTCCTATCTATGAGCCAGTTGGCCACCCATCTGACTAGATGGGGGTTAACACTAAGTTGCTTTAGCATTTCAGTGATGCCCGAGTGAGGGATTGTGTCAAAGGCCTTGGGCAAGTCAAGGTAAGCTGTATGTACTAACTTTCCTTCATCCAGGGCCTTGGTGAAGGTATCCGAGAAGTCCGCTAGGGTCAATAGGCAAGATCTTCCCCTGACAATTCCAAATTGGGTGGGATTGAGTGCTTGGAGATTGCCTGTGTCCTTGTTTGAGCTCCATAATAGTACGCTGCATGACTTTACAGATCAGACTTGTCAGGCTGCTTGGGCGATAGTTTCCCGGGTCAGTAGTGGCACCACCTTTGTGCAAAGCGATGACTTTGGCAGTTCTCCACTCTGCTGGAATGAAGCCTGTAGTTAGGCTGTGGTTGAATAGGGTGTTCAATGGCAAAGCTAGATGTTCTTCATGTTTCACTGTTGCAGTCATCACATTTGGGTTATCTGCGTGCAGGTAGCCCTCAGCCTGCCTGAAATCCAGAGTCTTGGATTCCTGCGTCGAATGCCGTCTTCTTCCATGACGTCAGGTCGTCAGAGGTATAAAACATGCAGCCAACACCATTATATCAGTCTTTCTTGCCATGCGGTGCTCGAAGCAGAAGCAGTTTGCAAGTGCCGGTCGGCCAACTCCTGAAATTTTTGTTTTCGGGTTTCAGAACTGAAGTCTTCTAAAAAAGATAAGTACCCCGTTGGGGATCTTTTTTCTTGCTCCAACCGATGTCAGTAAAACTTAACAATTGCCTTACCTGTAGAATGCAAATACCTCATAAAGATTTTAATTCGTACTGCATTCCATGCTTAGGCCCAGACCACGATGTCCCTCGCTGTTGGTTTTGTGCCTTGTTCAACCCCCCGAACTATTCGTCGTCGGGCTATATTTGCAGCAAATTATTTTGGTAGTCTGTATCCGTACTCCATAATGGCTTCTGTAAGCCATTCGACTACTGATCTTCTGAAAAAACATAAGAATAAAGACAGAGACAGACCGCATAGGTCCAAAACTGCTGACGATGCTTCCATTAAGCTAGTCGCCAGTCTGCCGGTACTCAGTGAGGTGCTTTCGCAGCCCCTGATACCCGCTACTTCAGATTCGCAGGCCACTACTGAGACCCATCCGGTATGCCGCGAGATGCTTTGACCATGGAACCTGCGGATGTCTCTACCTTGGATGGGTCCGGAGCCGCTGTGCAGGCACCGGCTTCTGAGGGTGTATTCAAGCCTACAGACTTGCATTTCAAGCGGAAGCCATCTTCTTCATCCAGGCCTAAAACTCGCACCACGCCTAGAAAACAGACATCCAAACCGCATTGTCAAGCCCATATGCCTAAAAAAATGCTTAGAATGGCTGAAGACCTTATTACCTTAATTAGGGGAAGCCAGTCTTCACCCTCTGAGACCTAGAACTGATTTTCCTTCTGATTCTTCTGATCAGGAATCTGATATTTCTGTTTCTTCGGATTACCAGGATTTGCCCTTATCTACCTATGAGGATTCTGATGCAGAGGATTCCTTTCCCTCTGCTTCCCCTACAGAAGATTTTTCTTTTGGTGAAACCTTGCACACGCTTAGGGAGCATTTATGTTGGTAAAGCCAGGATTACTGTGACTCCAAAAAGAAAAAGAGGCTTAGGGAATTCTTACTCCTTCCTCAACACAGGCCTTTAGCTATCCCCTCCTGTTCTGGAAATTGTAGATTATGCTTTCTTGGAATCTAGCCTTTCCCCAGACACTTTACCTCCAAGCTCCCAGAAAACCTGACTGGTATTAGAGTACCTGACTCTCTCAAGTTCTTTTCAAGAATCCTACTGCAGATCCAGAGACCATTTCCCATGACCAAAGGGCATTAAGGCTACTGCTGCCAAAAATCCTACCCCTTCTGATAGAGATTCTAGAGCCTTGGACAGATGGGGTAAGAAGGTATACACTTCTGCTACAAATGTTGGCAACAAAGACCCAGTTATCTGCAAGAAAAATTCTGCAGGCTTTGGGCTTCATGGCATCCTGTATACTACTAATTCCATATGCAAGACTGCATATGAGGAAACTTCAGTGGTATCTAAAAAGTGTTTGGGCTCAACATTGCCACAGCCAGGAAACGATAATTACCCTCATTCCCTGCCTGCAACAGGAGTTTCGATGGTGGGCAAAAGCCTGTCACTTCAACACGGGACAGCCATTCACCTTACCCACAGCCAGGCAGACATTGACAACAGATGCATCAGATTATGCCTGGGGGCCCATATGGCAGGAAGATGTATTCAGGGCACATGGTCCGCAAGTCAAATGCATCTACATATCAATCAAAAAGAGATGCTAGCTGTTCAGAATGCCCTGACAGCCTTCAAGGATATACTTCATCCAGGACAACTACTGATAAAGACTGACAATACGACAGTCATGTTGTACATAAGCAGGGGGGCACTCATTCCTACCCCCTCTGCAGACTAGCCATGAACTTGTGGGACACAGCACTGACTTACCAAGTACATCTGCAAGCGCAATTCCTGCCAGGAAGGATAAATACTCTGGCAGACAAACTAAGCAGAAACCTAATGGATCCCCACGAGTGGAAGTTGGATCCACAAGTCTTCAGCATAACAAGGAACTGGGGGTGTCCGGACATAGACCTATTTGCCTCCCCTCACAACTGCAGAGATTCTGCACAAGGACTTATCACAAGCAGGCATGGAAAGTGGATGCTCTGTCTTTCAGCTGGAAAAACCTAACAGTATATGCCTTTCCTCCTCTGCCTCTCCTCCCCAAGGTACTCTTCAGGGTCAAACAAGAGAAGCCAAAAATGATGCTGATTACCCCAGACTGGCCCCGGCAGCCCTGGTACCCTATTCTAAAGAGCTTGTCTCATTGCCCAGCTTGGACATTACCTCAGATTCCTCACTTACTGACCCAACAAGACCGTATGATACTGCACAGCCAAGTCAGGACCTTAAACCTGGCAGCATGGCGAATAATATAGACAAACAAGACACACCTCTCTCTAAAGCAGTGATGGATGTTATTTTGGAGGCCCGGAAGCGTAGCACCAGAAAATCTTATGCAGAAAAATGGAAGAGATTCAGTGCTTGGAACCAGGCATCAGGTATTGACACGACTGTTCCAAATATTACTCAGATTTTGCAATACTTAACTGAAATGCTGGATAAAGGCCTTTCCTTTTCATCAATTAAAATTCATGCCTCTGCCATTTCAGCTCATTACAATACAGAACCACCTATTTTTTCTCACCCATTACTAAGACAGTACCTCAGAGGGGCCAAAAACATAAGACCTCCAAGGAGAGCACCAATACCTGCATGGGACCTCAACTATGTCTTGGAAAAACTCACACTGCCTCAGTTTGAGCCAACCTCTGCAGCTGATATAAAACTCTTATCCTGGAATACAGCTCTGCTCCTAGCAATTACCTCCGCTAGACAAGTCTGAGTTACAGGCACTCATGGCTGTGGAACCTTTTATCATTTTCCATCCTGACAGGGTTTCTCTAAGGACAAATCCTACATTTATGCCTAAGGTAGTGTCCAGTGTGGCCCTTAACCAAACAATTCATTTGCCTACTTTTTATCCAAACCCACAGAATAAGGGTGAGAGACTTCTGCATTCTTTGGACATTCAAAGGCAACTACGCTTCTACTTGGACAGAACCAAAGCTTTCAGAAAGACGGAACAACTTCTAGTGGCATATGCTGCAGGATCACAAGGAAAGCCCATCTCAAAACAGACTATTTCAAAGTGGATAGGCCACTGCATTTGTTTCTGCAATTCACAGCATGGCAAATCAGTGCCTAAGGGCATTAGGCCACATTCAACCAGAGCAGCAGCCACTTCAGTAGCCTTCCTCAGAGGAGTACCAACCAAAGACATCTTAGAGGCTGCAACTTGGAGTTCAGTGCATACTTTTACAAAGCACTATCACTTACCTCTCTACTCTAAGTCCAGGGCAGGCTTTGCCACTGCAGTTCTGCAGGGCCTGATAGCCTCTCCTAATCCTGTTTAGCGCCAGCCTCCCAACCTTAGCTTTGGGATTCAACCCAATTGTAATGACTGCAACAGTGAAACACGATGAACATAGTACAGTTGTGTACCTACCATAAATGTAGATGTTCAAGTGTATTCACTGTTGCAGTGCAGGTTACCCTCCTGCCATCCCCCTTTTTACCTTGTTGGAACTTATCTGTACTTCTCTATTCTATACAAACTATGTGGTGTATTTGCTTGTAGATGAAGGAAAAGTTGTTTTGTGTGTATGCATGCTTATTGGCATAATTTAGCCTACCTTTATAGGGGCACTTGACATCTGGGGCAAGAAAAACTGAAGAAAATGTCGTCTGCTGCATCTTTTATACCCCTGGAGCACTGACGTCAGGGAGGAGGCGACAGCAACCGCCGCCGGACCTAGACTTTGGAACTCTGGCCAACTGCGGGTAGCCTGCCAGCAGGATAACCCCAATTGTATTGACTGCAACAGTGAATACACTCTAGTCTTTCCGCAAGACTGACCAAATTGTTTGTTTCCTTTTCCAAAGCATTTATGGGAAAAGCTATTTCTAAAGTTTTTTTAGCCAGATGGTTCACTCTTTGCATTTCACATGCCTACAAAGCAAAAGGTTTATCTCCTCCTGGTATAGTTAAGGCTCACTCTACCAGGTCCATGGTGACTTCGGCTGTTTTTTGGTCCAGGGTACCTTTGGATGATACTTGTGCAGCAGCGACATGGGCCAATTCACATGCCTTCATTTCCCATCACAAATTGGATCTGATTTCGAGGGGTAGAGCATCTTTTTGGTTCTGCGGTGCTCAGGAATATCCTTCCATAAGGGCCTCCCAGGATCGTAGTAGCTGGGGACTCTGTCCCACAGGTTGCAGATAAAATGAAGTTAACTACTTCAGATAAAGAAGTTATGTACTCACCATAACGTTCCATCTGAGTAGTTATTCATTTTTCTGCAACATTCCCTCTGTCCCCCAGACCTTATCCTGTTTTCAGGTTTGGTTTATTGGGTTGAGTTGCATATATGTTGTTAGTTGCAGCAAACTCTATCTGAAGGAAGATGGGAGATGGTAGGGCATTATGGGTAAGGGGAGGAGCTCGAAGCTTGGAGCAGATGCTAGAAAAAAAGTTGCCGGCTCGGATCCGATATGGATCCTTATATCCATAGGTTGCAGAAAAATAAGTATAACTACTCAGATGGAACGTTATGGTGAGTACATAACTTCTTTTTCTTTACACTTGCCATAAAAGTAGATGTTAGTGTATTCACTGTTACAGTCCTGGTTACCCTCCCTCCCAACCCCCTGTCTTTTCTATACTTTCTACCTTATCCTCTTTTTTGGCCATATCTTATGGAAATGGTATTTACTTTTTACTGGAGGAGTTCCACACCATGCGATTGCTTCCTATTTTGGGATCTTCTGACATCTGGGGCAAGAAAAACTGATGTAATGGCGTCGGCTGCATGCTTTATACCCCTGACGACCTGACGTCATGGAAGAGGCGACAGCATCTGACACAGAAATCCCAAGACTCTGGTATTCGGGCTGACTGAGGGCTACCTGCAGGCAGATAACCCAAGTGTGATGACTGCAACAGTGAATACACTGGTCTACATTTATGGTAAGTGTACACAACTGTACTTTTCTGTCTCTCCTTCAGAGGATTTTTCTTTTGATGAAACCCTACATACTTTGAGAGAGCATTTCCATTGGGAATGCCAGGATTATCCTCCGTCCAAAAAGAGACTCTGGAATTTTTAGATTTACCACAACACAGACCTTTAGCTATTCCTCCTGTTCTGGATGTTGTGGATGATGTTTTCATGGAATCCAGTTTAACTTCTGATACTCTACCTCCTGCTCTCAGGAAACCTGACAGGTATTAAGAGTCCCTGACTCACACAAATTTATTTTAAAAAATCCTACTGCTGACCCAAAGGTAATCTGCCAAGGACCTAATGGAATAAAAGCAACCACAGCTAACAATACCACCCCTTCGGACAGGGATTCCCGAGCTTTAGACAGATGGGGTAAAAAAGTATACACCTCTGCAACTCTTGCCATTAGAGCATTAAATTGTAAGTTCCACATGTTGAAATACCAGCAACATACAATGGAACTTCTTAAACAAACATTGTCTACCTTTCCAGCTAGTGCAGAAAGTTAAGAATTACAGGAGCTTATGCATTCTGCAAGCCAAGTTATTAAGCATACCCTGCAATGTGGGTTTGACGCCCTAGACACATCCTGCAGTGCAGCAGTCAACCGGTTCTGTACTTAGAAGGCATACTTGGCTTAAGGAACAGACCTTGCCAGACCATGTCAAATCGAAATTATTTGGCGCACCACTGAACAAAGACAATTTGTTTGGCACCAAGGCACAAGAGGTTTTTAAAAAGATGGGAAAAAAAGCTAAATCTATGCAGACATACTTTTTGTAAGTCCAGCCTCCGAGATTCAGTAGGAATTGCCCCTCAAAACACTGGTCCTTTCCAACTCCCTCAAGGCCAGCTCAGACTAGACCAAGGGGTAGCAGACCCCCCAGACAGCAGTCCCAGGGAATGCAGAGATCTAAGCAATGGAGTACCTCAAATTCTAAAACAGGGAGTGCTAAACCACCCCCTTATGGCAAGAATTCACAATAACTTTTCAATTCCACCTGCTTGTGCCCCTAGGGGAAAACTTGCCTCCCATGCAAAAAACTGGGCCTCCATCACAAACGATCAATGGGTCGTCAACATAGTGTCCCAGGGGTACACATTTTAATTCTGCACACTGCCAACCCCAAAAGGGTTCCCAGATCTTCCTCCAAACCAGTGGGCAGAGGCACAAAACCAAGTTCATTCCCTGCTCTCCATGAGGGCAATTTAGCTCATTCCTGCAGACCAGATAGGGCAAGGTTTCTAGTCCAGACTTTTCCTTGTACCCAGAAAAGAGGGCACCTGGCGCCCAATCCTAGATTTTTCCATTCTAAACACCTTCCTGGTGATACCAAAATTCAAAATGCTCACCCTTAAGCAGCTTCTTCCTCTGCTATCCAAAAATGCTTGGTTAGCCACCCTGGACCTAAAAGAAGTTTATCCGCACATCCCAGTCAGTGAGACTTGCAGGAAATGTTTCAGGGCAGGATCTGTGCATCATCAGTTCTCTTCACTTCGGCGTATCCAGTGCTCCTAGAGTTTTCAGAAAATGCCTGGCTCCAGCCATTGCTTTTTGCAGGCAAAGAAATATTAAAATTTACCCCCTACTTGGATGACAGTCGGGAAAAGCTGTTGCAACACCTGACCTTTGTAAAGAACCTACTGACCTCACTTGAGGTACACTATAAACGGGAAAAAAAAAATCCAAGCTAGTCCCAAGTCAGAAAATTGTATTCCTGGGAGCAAGCCTGGATAACAGCATCCCAGATGTCATACCTTACTCCAGAAAAACAAGCCTATCTGACAGGCTGCTTCTCTCAACTAGCCAACAGAACCCAGTTATCCGCAAGGAAAATCCTGCAAACTCTAGGGTTCATGGCTTCCTGCATTCTACTAATTCCATATGTCAGACTGCATATGAGGAAACTTCAGTGGTACTTAAGCCTTTGGTGTCAACATTTAGGACCTGGAAACTATTATACCCATGATACCTTGTCTTAAGGAAAGATTTTCTTTGGTGGGCAGCAGAATGCAACCGCAACAAGGGACTTCCCTTTTTACAACCCCACGCCACCCAGGCCCTAACCACAGACATATCAGACTATGCCAGGGGTGCACACCTGGACCTCAGGTGCATTCAGGGCCACTGGAGCCCAAGTCAAATACATCTGCACATCAACCAAAAAGAGATGCTAAGCTGTTCAGCACGCTCTGACAGCTTTCAGGCCCCTACTCTCTCCGGGGTCTCTACTAATCAAAACGGACAACACCACTGTGATGTGGTGCATCAACAAGCAGGGGAGAAACCCACTCTTATCCACTGTGTAGGCTAGCCATGACCCTTTGGTACCTGCCTCAGCCATGCATATTCAACTGCTAGCACAATTCCTGCCAGGCAACCAAAACTCTGTGGCAGACAACTTGAGCAGAAACCTCCTAGACCAACACGAATGGCAATTAAACCACAACACCTTCAGCCTAGTAACCCAGAAATGGGGTACCCTGAAGGTGACCCTATTTGCCTCCCACGACAACCACCAGCTCAGCAAATTCTGCACCAGTGAACCTCACAGCAAGGCCTGGAAAGTAGATGCCCTATCCTTCCAATGGGTAAACCTCATGATCTATGCATTTCCCCCTCTATCTCTTTTTACAAGGGTATTACTCAAAGTAAGGGAGGAAAAACCAAGGGCAATCCTGATTGCCCCAGACTGGCAATCTGCACCAGAGAATCCTGAGTAGACCTGTATCACACACCAGTTGAGTCCAACTAGATCCACAAAAGCAGTATTTATTAAGCTCAAAAATGATGACACTTCATTAAGCCACAGTAGTTTTAACTTCATCAGATACACACTTCCTTAAAAGCAAGAGTTTAAATAACCCACTTGTCACACCACGTGGTCTACAACCAAAGGTTGTTGGGTGTGGCAGCTAATACTCCTAAAAGGAACCCTTCCCTCTGAAGCACAAAAGCTAATTTTGTAACACAAAACAAA
Organism: Protopterus annectens; assembly: GCF_019279795.1. Classification (NCBI taxonomy): domain Eukaryota; kingdom Metazoa; phylum Chordata; order Ceratodontiformes; family Protopteridae; genus Protopterus; species Protopterus annectens. The sequence continues at coordinate 979,031,980 of NC_056743.1, forward strand.
ATATCCAGTTTGATAAAAATGTGTCGGTGTATGCATGTAAATGCATACAAGTGAAAGATTCACTGGATGCAACACACTGCAGGTCAAAAATACAGAAATAAACAATGCATATTTAAAATACCAATAAAACAAGTACTGTTTTTCAAACAAACAAGCAACCATGTTACTGTTGCACTAAACTTTGATATAACAAGTGTTTACAGATGCACACATTTTAACCAAATCTAAAAAACAAATTGTTAGTGTGATTCAATGCCTTTTAAATAATACCAAAGATGGTGCCACTATAACAGCCCCACACAGTTACTGAGAGTAGTACCCCCAGACTGGCCACACCAACACTGGTACCCACTACTGCGCAGTCTGTCACTGTTGCCTCCATGGCACCTCCCTCTGATTCCAACTCTCCTGACCCAGCAGAAAGGAGAGTTTTTACATCCACAATTGCAGACCCCGAACCTGGCAGCCTGGCTTATTCCTTGACCTCTCCTCCAGTGGCCAGCCTAAGCAAGCAAGTCCTGGATGTTATATGTGAAGCCAGACGTCCCAGCACTAGAAAATCCTATGCTGACAAGTGGTAAAGGTATTGCTGCTGGATCCAGGCTAAAAGACTGAACCAGCACAGCCCTCCTTACCTCTCATCCTGGGGTACCTAGCAGACCTAATTTACAGGGGCCTATCCTTCTCTTCTATTAAAATTTATGCCTCTGCCATCTCTGCTCATTACAGCACAGAGCCACCTCTCTTTTTACACCTCCACATCAAGCAGTTCCTTAGAGGGGCTAACAACTTAAGGCCACCCAGAAGAGCCCCTACTCCTGCTTGGGACATTAACTTTTTGTGTTGGAAAAGCTCATGCTACCCACGTTTTGAGCCTGCAGCTTCAGCAGAATTAAAATTCCTCTCTTGGAAAACAGCCTTGCTTCTGGCTATCACTTCAGCTAGAAGAGTGTCTGAGCTATAAGCACTCATGTCTGTGGAACCCTTCATCATTTTTCATGCGGACAGGGTCTCACTCAGGACTAACCCAACTTTCATGCCTAAAGCGGTGTCCAGTATGGCTGTCAACCAATCTATTTATTTGCCCACCTTTTTCCCTAAACCTCAAAATAAGGGGGAAAGGATCCTGCACTCTTTGGATGTGCAAAAGACAGCTCCGATTCTACCTGGATAGGACTAAGCCCTTTAGGAAAACTGACCAGTTACTAGTCAGCTTTGCAGCAGGGGTGGAGGGAAAGGCCATTTCAAAACAAACCATTTCCAAATGTATAGCACACTGCATCAATTTCTGTTACAAACACCACAGGAAACCATACCCAAAGGGGGTCAGAACACATTCCACTAGGGCAACTTCCACCTCTGCAGCTTTTCTCAGAGGTGTCCCTACCAGGGACATCCTGGAGGCTGCAACTTGGAGTTCTGTTCATACCTTCACCAGGCATTATCACCTGTCTATCTTTTCCAAATCCAGGGCAGGCTTTGCAACCGCAGTCCTGCAGGCATACTAGCAAGCCACAACTCTTCTTGACTGCCTCCGCCCGTTACTTCAGCTTTGGGAATCAACCCAAGTGTGATGACTGCAGCAATGAAACATGACGAACTTAGTACAGTTGTGTACACTTATCATAAATGTAGATGTTCAAGTGTATTCACTGTTGCAGTCCTGGATGATGATGGTGTTTCACTGTTGCAGTCATTACATTTAGGGTTATCTGCTTGCAGTAGCCCTCAGTCGGCCTGTTTAACAAAGTCTTGGGTCCTGCATTGGTTGCTGTCTCCTCTTCCATGACGTCAGGTAGTCAAGGGTATGAAACATGCAGCCGATGCCATTACATCAGTCTTTCTTGCCGTGCGGTGCCCGAAGCAGAAGCAGTTGGCAAGTGCCGGTCATCCGACTCCTGAAATTTTCGAGTTTCAGAACTGAAGTCTTCAACTAAAGCTAAGTATCCCGTTGGGGAAACTTTTTCTTGCGCCTTACCGATGTCAGTAAAAGTTAATAATTGCATTTCTTGTTTAAAGTAAATACCTCACAAAGATTTTCATTCGTACTGTATTCCTTGCCTAGGCCCTGACCACAACGTACCTTGCTGTCGGTTTTGTGCCTTATTTAATCAACGCACTATCCGTCGTCTGTATATTTTCACCTCTAAATATTTTGGTTCTTAGTTCAATTATCCTGAAATGTCTTCGGTTAGCCATGCGACTACCGGTATTCCAAAAAAACACAAAGATAAAGACAGAGACAGGCCGCCTAGGTCCAAAGCTGCTGATGCTGTTTCTCCTAAGCCAGTAGCCAGTTCGCAGGTACTCGGTGAGGGGCTTTCGCAGCTCCTGATACCCGCTACTTCTGATTTGCAGGCCTCTGTTGAGACCCATTCGGAGTCCGGTATGCCACGAGATGCTTCAACTGTGGAACCTGTGGATGTCTCTACCTTGGATGGGTCTGGAGCCACTGTGCAGGCACCAGCATCTGAGGGTGTATTCAGGCCTACGGACTTGCATATTAAACCGATGCCTCCTCCTTTAAGGCCTAAACCTCGAACCATGCATAAGAAACCAACGCCCAGGCCACATGCGCAGGCCTCTATGCCTAAAAAACAAATAAGAATGGCTGAAGATCTTATAACTCTAATCAGGGGAAGCCAAGCCTACCCCCTCCTCCTAAGAGACCTAGTACTGAATTTGTTTATGAATCCTCTGACCAAGATTCTGATTATTCTGATTCTTCTGATGATCTGGATTTACCCTTATCTACTTATGAGGATTCTGATGCAGAGGACTCTATTCCCTTTGCTTCCCCTCCAGAGGATTTTTCTGTTGGTGAAACCTTGCACACTTTAAGGGAGCATTTTCACTGGGAAAGCCAGGATTTTTCTGATTCAAAAAAGAGGCTTAGGGATTTCTTGCTCCTACCTCAGCATAGGCCTTTAGCTATACCTCCTGTACTAGACACTGTTGATGCCTTTTCGGAATCTATTTTGACCCCCTGATTCTTTGCCTCCTGCTCCCAGATATTAGTATCCCTGATTCTCACAAGTTCCTTTTTAAAAATCCTATTGCGGATCCAGAGACTATTTCACAGGGACCCAAGGGCATTAAGGCTTCTGCTAAAAATCCCTGCCCCTTCTGATAGAGACTCCAGGGCACTGGATAGATGGGGTAAGAAGGTTTACACTTCTGCAACCTTGGCCATTAGGGCCTTAAACTGCCAGTTTCATATATTAAAGTATCAACAACATGTTATTAGATTGCTTAAACGTTTCATATATTAAAGTATCAACAACATGTTTATTAGATTGCTTAAACAGAAAATGATATTGATTCCTGACTGTACTGAAAATAAAGAATTACAGGGTTTAGTGCATTCTGCTGAACAGGTTGGAAAACATACTTTGCAATGTGGATTTGATTCTTTAGAAGCCTCTTGCAGCGCTGTTGTCACTGGGTCAGTACTCAGAAGGCATGCTTGGCTTAAGGAGCAATCTTTGCCTGATCATGTTAAAGCTAAACTTTTGGATGCTCCCTTAAATCAGGGCCACCTGCCTGGCAACAAAGATGAAGTTCGTAAAAAGATGGAAGGTAAAGCTAAATCAATGCAAACTGTGAAAGATTTTTTTACAAGTTCAGCCTCCAAGTTTTAGTAGGCATTGGCCCTCTAAGAATTGGTCCTTTCCGGCCCCTTCCAGGTCTTCTCAATCCAAACCCAGATACAGCAAAAAACCCAGGTTTCAGTCACAGGGTATGCACAAGACTAAGCAGTGGGGGGCTTCCGCATCCAAATCTGGGAGTAGTAAGACTCCCTCCTATGGAAAACCATCTCAATGACTTGCTTTTAAAACTTCCAAGCACTTCTCAACTGAATGCTCCTTTAGGCGGAAAGTTTGGTCTGCAGGCCAAAAACTGGGAACTCAACCCAAGACAAATGGGTCTTAAATATAGTGTCCCAAGGATACAGATTTCACTTCCACATGTTACCAACACCAAGCAGGTGGCCAAATCTACCCCCAAATCAGTAGGCAGAGGCCCAGAAGCAAGTACTTTCTCTCTGACATGGGGGCTATTCAGTTGGTACCAGAAGAGGAAAAGGGACAAGGTTTCTATTGGAGACTTTTACTGGTACCCAGAAAAGACAATTCATGGCATCCTATCCTGGACCTTTCTACTCTAAACACCTTTTTGGTGATTCCAAAATTCAAGATGCTGACTCTTCACCAGTTGCTTCCTAGGCTAGGCAAGGATGCTTGGTTGGCAGCATTAGATTTAAAAGAAGCATACCTGTACATCCCTGTCAGGGAATCTTGCAGAAGATACCTATGCTTCAAAGCAGGCTACACACACCATCAGTTATCTGCACTGCCCTTTGGCTTATCTACTGCCCCAGGGTATTCGCAAAATGCCTAGCTCCAGTCATTGCATTTTGCAGGCAAAGAAATATTCAAATATACCCATACCTGGACGATTGTCTAATTCAGCCAGAAAGCCAGGACGTACTTTTGAATCATCTGGCCTTTCTACAAAGGGTGCTGACTTGTCTGGGGTACACCATAAACGAAAAATCACACCTGGTACCCTATCAAATTATATTCCTGGGAGCAAGTTTGAATACAGCTTCCCAGATGGCTTTCCTCACGCCAGAGAAACAGATTTTTTTGACAACCTACTTCAAGTGGCCACAAAAACCCTGCTTATCTGCAAGACAAATACTGCAAGCCTTGGGGTTCATGGCCTCCTGCAATCTTCTAATTCTGTATGCAAGACTGCATATGAGGAAACTACAATGGTATCTAAAAAGCCTATGGTGTCAACATTCTCAGGATCTAGAAGCAATGATTCCTATCATACTTTGCCTACGCCTGGAGTTCCTTTGGTGGGCAGAGGCCTGCCACCAAAACAAGGGACTACCATTCACACTACCCTCTGCCACCCAAACCCTAACAGACGCATCAGACTATGCATGGGGGGCTCACGTGGGAGGGAAGTGCATTCAGGGCAAATGGAACCCAGGGCAAATTCACCTGCATATCAATCAAAAAGAAATGTTAGCTGTACAGAATGCTCTGTCAGCCTTCAAGGATCACATTCTTGCAGGACAACTAATGGTAAATACGGACAACACCACTGTTATGTGGTACATAAACAAGCAGAGGGGTACACATTCTTACCCCCTCTGCAGACTAGCCATGGCATTGTGGAACACAGCCTTCAGCTACCAAGTGACGCTACAAGCTCAGTTCTTGCCAGGGAAACTAAATACACTGGCAGACAGACTAAGCAGAAACCTCATGGACCCACATGAGTGGAAACTGGAACCAAGGATTTTCAACATATTGACAAGCAAATGGAGGAGCCCATATATAGACCTGTTTGTCTCCCCCCAGAACTGTCAATTGGACAAATTTTGCACAAGGATTCCCCACAAACAAGCTTGGAAAGTGGATGCTCTGTCCTTCAGCTGGAAAAACCTATCAGTTTGTGCCTTTCTTCCTCTGCTCTCCAAAGTACTATTAAAGATCAAACAGGACAAGCCAAGGACGATTTTGATTGTACCAGACTGGCCACTCCAACACTGGTGTACCCCCTCTTGTGCAGTGTCACGGTTGTCCCCATGGCACCTGCCTCAGACATCTTCCCTGTTGTCTCAGCAGGAGAACCAGATTATGCACCCTCAGCTTCAAACACTGAATCTAGCAGCCTGGCTAATTACCTAATCTCTCCTTTACCATCCCTCAGTAAACCAGTGATGGATATAATTTTAGAGGCCACCGAGGAGAGCTCCAACTCCAGCCTGGGACCTTAACTTTGTCTTGGAGACTCGCTCTTTTTCCTTTCGAGCCAGCTGCTACTGCAGATTTAAAATTTCTTTCTTGGAAAACAGCATTCCTTTTAGCAATCACTTCAGCAAGAAGGGTATCTGAATTGCAGGCCCTTATGGCAGTGGAGCCTTTCATCATCTTTCATGCGGACAGGATGTCCCTCGGAACCAATCCTTCCTTCATGCCCAAGGTGGTATCCAGTTGGCTCTTAATCAGTCTATTTGTTTGCCAACCTTTTTTCCTAATCCACAGAACAAAGGGGAAGACTAAACCTCAAAGGAAATCTGAACTGCTGGTGGCATTTGCTGCAGGGACAGAGGGTGAAGGCTCTTTCAAAGCAAACAATTTCTAAATGGATAGGCTATTGCATTCATTTCTGCTATAAGCACCATGGAAAAACCTATCCCACAGGGCATCAGACCCCACTCTACCAGGGCTGCATCTACCTCTACAGCCTTTCTCACAGGCGTCCCTACCAGGGACATCCTAGAATCTGCTACCTGGAGTTCTGTACATACTTTCACCAAGCATTATCATTTACCAATTTTCTCGAAATACAGAGCTGGCTTTGCCACTGCAGTCCTGCAGAGCCTTATAGCTGGTCCTAATGCTACTTAAATTCCTCCTCCCAACCTTAGCTTTGGGAATCTACCCAAATGTAATGACTGCAACAGTGAAACACTATGAACGTAGTACAGTTGTGTCCACTTAGCATAAATGTAGATGTTAGAGTATATTCACTGTTGCAGTCCTGGTTACCTTCCCTCCAGCCCCCTGAATTCTTTTGGCTTTACCTCTACTTTCCTTTACTATGCTTAAAAGCTTTTTGGTGTATTTGCTTTTTTGTTGGAAGTATAACCTTGTATTTTTATATATATTTATTTATATCGCATTAGCGGTGCACCTGACATCTGGGGCAAGAAAAACTGATGCAATGACGTCGGCTGCTTGCTTTGTACCCCTGAAGAAGAGACGGCAACAGACGCAGGACCCAAGACTTTAATCAGGCCGACTGAGGGCTACTGCAATCAGGTAACCCTAAATGTAATGACTGCAACAGTGAATACACTCGAACATCTACATTTATGGTAAGTGTAAACAACTGTACTTTTCCCACTCTTCACCCCCCTGGTCTCCCCCCTCACTATTTACAGTGCATTTGGTATTTGCTTTCTACTGATGGTGTTATTCCACCATAACCTAGCTGTCTGTTTGGGGCCTCCTGACATTTGGGGCAAGAAAAACTGATGTAATGGCGTCAGCTGCCTAATTTTATACTACTAATGACCTGACGTCAGTCCTGGAGCGACCGCAACCGATGCAGAAATACTAAGCCTCTGGTATTCGGGCCGACTGAAGGCTACCCCTGGCAGGATAAACTAAGTGTGATGACTGCAACAGTGAATACACTGTTAACATCTACGTTTATGGTAAGTGTACACAAATGTACTTTTTTCTGCCCCTCAGAAAGTACTTTGAGGTATTACAGAAGGAATTTCCAGAACCTGCATCCATTCCTCCAGTTCTGTCAGCTGTGGAAGATGTTTTACTGCCTGCACATGTTCTTTGTGTTTCACTGTTTTAGTCATCACCTGTGGGTTATCCCTGGTGTGGTAGCCCTCAGCCGGCACGAATACCAAAGTCAATGTTTTGCTGCATCGGCTGCTGTCGCTTGTTGACTGACATCAGGTTGTCAGTGCTATAAAGCAAGGCAGCCAACGCCATTACATCAGTCTTTCCTGCCGTGAAGCCTGTAGGAGAAGCAGTTCGCAAGTGTGCCGGTCGGTCGCTGCAAGAGTTTGAATTACAGCTGAAAATGTCTAAAGCTAAGTACTCCGTTGGTGATCCTTTTTTCTTGCACTAACTGATGTCCAAAACAGTTAATTGTCTCACCTGTGGAAAGAAAATCCCACACCGAGACTTCCATTCATACTGCGTCACTTGTTTAGGCCCAGACCACTGCATCCCTCGTTGCCAGTTCTGTGCCCTCTTTAATGCAAGAACAATTCATTTTAGAGCTCTTATTGTAGCCAGGTATTTTTGTCTTCCATCTTCACATTCCAAAATGGCGTCCATCAACCAACAATCCGTAGACATTCCAAAAAAACTTAAAAGATTGAGACAGACCCCACAAGGCTAAGCCTTCCGACGACTGTACCGCTAAACCAGTCGTCAGTTCTCTGGAATTCAGTGAGGCATGTTCGCAACCCCTGATGCCCAATGAGATACCTTTGCAGACCTCTACCGAGACCCTTTTGAGTCCAGTATGCTGCAGAAATCGTCTTCCGAGCCTTTGGTTGTCTCTACCTCGGTTAGGTCTGGAGCCCCAACATAGGCACCGACTTCCGAGGAGGTTTTTCACACTACCGAATCTAGACAAAAAACGTCTTCTCATCTGACAACCGTTTCTCTCGGACTGATGGATACTCTTAGGCCTAGAAGCAAGGCCACTCCTAGGAAATCTACCTCAGATGTCCCCTGATCTCAGACCTCTTGACTGAGGTGGGGGGGATGCTGCACCCAGTCTTGCAGACTCTCAAACTATCAGCATGGCTAATACTCTAAAGGCAAACAAGGGGCCCCAGTTAAGCAAACAGGTCCTAGACATTATCACAGAGGCCAAAAGACCCAGCACCAGAAAATCTTGCGCAGGAAAATGGAAAATATTCTGCTCCTGGAGCCAGTCCAGAAGGGGGCAATACCTCACAACCTTCCATCCCTCTTATCCTGGACTACCTAGCAGAGCTACTTAATAGTGGCCTCTCCTCTTCTATTAAAATCCACACCTCAGCCATTTCGGCTCATTTTGATACAGCTTAGCTCCTGTTGTGTCCCATCCTTTTATTAAATAATTCCTCAGAGGGGCTTCTAATATCAGACCTCCCAGAAGGACACCCACTCCAGCCTGGGGACCTGAATTATGTTTTGGAAAAACTAACCTTACCACCCTTTAAACCTACTGCTTCTGCAGAACTAAGATACCTCTTCTGGAAGACTGCTTTTCTTCTAGCTATCACCTCAGCCAGAAGGGTTTCAGAACTTAAGGCACCGATTGCCATTCAGCCCTTCATCATTTTCCATGCAGACAGGGTGTCCCCGAGGACTAATCCCTCCTTTATGCCCAAGGTGGTATCTAATGTGACTCTGAATCAGGCCATAAATCTACCCACCTTCTTTCCTAACCATCAAAACAAGGGGAAAATAATTTTGCACTCTGTGCACAGACAGCTCAGATACTATCTGGACCGTATTAAACCCATCAGGAAAACAGACCAACTACTTGTCAGCTTTGCCCCAGGGGCAGTGGGGAAGCCTATTTCCAAGCAAACCATCTCCAAATGGATATCACACTGTATCCATTTCTGTTTCAGATTACATGGGAAAACCCCCCTAAATCTATTCGCACCCATTCCACTAGGGCAGCCTCCACTTCCACAGCATTCCTCAGAGGAGTTCCCACCAGGGACATCCTGGAAGCTGCACTTGGATTTCTGTCTATACCTTTACCAAGCATTACTACCTACCTCTATTTTCTAAGGCTAGGGCAGGGTTTGCCTCTGCAGTTTTGCAGGGCATGCTGACCCATGCCTAGGTTTCTTACTAATCCTACCACCCCTCTCCACAGCTTTGGAAATCCTCCCACAGGTGATGACTGCAACAGTGAAACACAAAGAACATAGTACAGCTGTCCTTCAAGGATGCATCTGCAGTCATCACATATGGGTTGTCCTGCCTCAGGCAGCCCTTCGGTCGGCCGGATTCCAAAGTCTGGGTCCCAAGGCCGCTGATGTCGCCCTTCCCCGACGCCACTCCC
>NC_056743.1:979503186-979583186 GCF_019279795.1 Protopterus annectens
ATTTTTCATTAGGTCTTTCCTCATGTTTTTGTAGAGTAATTTTAACTGGTGTATGACTAGAAATTAATATCGGACGTGTTCCTGTCTCATGCACCATACAACTGTGTCCCTTAGATGCATAGGGGTTCCTATTAGAAGAATGAAAGTCCAAAATATCGAACAGCTGTATACGTGAAAATGCCGTTCATTGATGTTTTTATTGTGAGATCGCAGTACAGTGAAGATTGGGAAATTTGCCCTTTCCTCACTGTAGTGCGATCCCGGAGTTGGTATATATAATTAGCGGGGGGGGGGTGTACTCCCCCACATTAAAATGTTCAAAGTCCGTCAATTTCATTGTTTACAGTGTTCGATTATATGAACTTTCTTTCATATAATATAGACCCGATGCATAACACCTATCAAGCCTGGCTCAGTGCTCATTCTTTCCTGAGAAGTAGGCACATTCCATACTCCTCTTTGTAATTCTCATTACATCTGTTAATGTAAAGACTTGTATGTATTTTTCCAGATGTTTTCCCTCAGTTGGTATTTTGTATTTCCTGTCGTTACTGCTTCCTACATTATTTCAAGCTTCTGTAACTATTAGTAAACCATAATGGAACCTGATGAAGTCTGCTCTGTCAGATGAAAGCGCTTAACCGTTATTTTATTATTTTATGTACTACTAACTTGAGTAGTTAATAAACAGTTATTATTTGCCTGTTCGAGTTGAGTTGCACCTGTGTTGCTTTTCACATTACCAAGACATTTTGTCTTCGGAACGGTGTTTACAGTGATGCTTTCATTTTCCTATAACAGCTATTTCAAAAACTATATACAAGTGCACTCATTGACTGTCTGAGTTCCTTGAATAAGCTGTCACTCTCATTTAGCAAAAGTATGAGTTATTTCCCTTTCCTGGCTAGTTTGCCAACCTGTTTACATCTGAACCATCTAGCTTTATAGTAGCCTTTTAATTAACCTGTTCTCTCTTCCCTGCTAAAGTGATCATGTTTTCTGTTGCATTTGTTTTCTGTTAGTTTGTTCTAGTCTGTCAACCAAGAAGGTTCTTATCTTTTCACTTCACTTCCCTTTTGATACCCAATAGGGATCTGCTTTCTCCCATTTGTCAGAAAAGTCACAGTTAGTTGATTCCTAGACAACCACTCCACCTACATTTGTTTCTGTCCATGAGAGTGACCTAAACATGAGGCTTTCCTCATTCTGCTTATCATATTTTTCTATTTATTTCAGATTTCGCCTCTAGCATGTTTTGGAACTCCCTAATCTCATACACAAAATAAATAGCTGTTCATATCATTTTTTGACCACTTAACCAAAATTCAATAAATATATATTTTTTTTACCCAGAATGTTTTCCTTATGTTAATTAAGTTTTAACCCCCTTATATAAATGTGAGAACCTTTTTTTAGCAACAGCACTTAAATTACTGTTAAAATTTTTATATGTTTTTTTAAGTTAGTGATTTGACTTCAGCCCCCCCAACATTGTATTTACTTTGTCAATAAAACATTTGAACCAACAAAAAGCCTGTGTGCCAGGAGAACAATAATCTTAAAACAAACCTCAAAATCACCGGGAACCCCTTAGAAGGCCATAAATATTAAATGTTTTTTAAAATACTTAAATGATTTTATGTGTTTTAAATCAATAAATATAGTAATGTGACTTTTGTTTATATATCATTATATAAGAAAAGTAGTTCTGAGTATGTTCTGATGACGTGCCAAGTGAATGGGAATGAAAGCACTTAACTAATTTACACCTCTCAATGAACATTCTTATGAGACGTTCCTGGTAGTTTTGAGTTTTGATTGAAGCATTTTAGCCACATGCATCTCATATGGTATACTACACTGTATGTTACCTTCAGTTCTTATTGTGTAACATGATGGAAATTATAAAAGTCCACAGCCTGCACATTCAACAAAGTCCCAATTGTATTTTTATTGCTGGGCATTTGTCTGTTTGTATGCCAGACGCAGGTCACTTCTTAGCAGACCGTAAGATACCAAGTGTAGTGACAGGGCTTTGAGTCGATCCATGTAGGACATACTGTTTAGGCCTTGTGTCTTTTTATTAAGGTATCTTTGTGGGCGTTTCAGTTGTTGCATGTGTCTGGACTGATTTTATGTTGGATATATTTTCTGAATGCTTCAGTAGGATTTAATCCAGTTCTTGCATTTTTCTATTTTAGGTGAAATGTATTCATCTAAGAACTACAGATCTTAAATATTTCTTGGATGTGTCTGACTGACCTTTTTTTTTCCCCAAGTGTGTCTGATTGATTTCCTTGCACTTCTGCTATGTTCTTTTTTTTTCTGACATTGGTCAATGCTGCTATCAGGAACCTTTTTTTAATTTAAGCAATTTTTCCATTTTTTTGCTGTTTTTCCAAGATTGTTTACTTTTCTGGTTCTCATAGGCACTGGTAGTGTAAAAGTTCACAGCCTTTTTGTTGTTTTTATTGGTTTACATCCTCAAGATCTCTTTCTCCCTGTTCAGATCAATACTGGCATCTTTGAAGTCCACAACCCCACAGTCTTAGTACTTGCATTAATGCAGCTTATTTATTTTGGGGTAGGCAGTCTGCAAGTTAAAGGTTAGTGAAAGCATACACGTTTTTTTCACATCTAGGAGAGAAATAGAGTTAATATAAAGACGGATAGCAATTTGTATAAATAGAAACATGGGCTCCAGCATGCAGATTAGCATGGTTAATTTTAGAATATGGAGGGGTAAAATTCCTTTTCTGAAAGTATATTTAGATCTGATGTCAGTTTTCATTCTGTCCTCAACGGATGGGTGTGGATCTGAACCATCAGATCCAACTTGGCTGTTGCAAAAGCTCATGGCAACTTAGAAATCTTGAGCTTCTCCCTTACCCAGAATACACCAACCCCAATTACCTCAGATTTCATTTGCCGCCTCCAGTGAAAGATGTGGTTGTTAGTCTTTGTTTTTCTTTATATTACTGTTGTATTTCTTGTTGTATTGTTTCCGATTGTCTTTTCTTGTAATAGCATACTCTGTGAAATACTATACATAGTATTTGTTTTCCTTTTCCCGCTTCTACGCTCGTCGTAGCCCTTAACTACCTTTTTAGGTAGCTTTTTTTCAGTTGTGCTTCTGTGATTGTTACTATTCTTATAGTTATTAGAGTTGCTTATTAAGATGTCGGAAAAAGATAAAAGCCCAGCAGGCTTTAAAAAGTGTGGAAATGTGGTCAGAAAATACCGTTTTCTGACACGCATACACTTTGCATATACTGTCTTGGACCCCTTCGTCTCAAAGAGAATTGTTCAATTTGTCATGCATTTAACCCAAGGGTTCTGGTGGAATGCAAGAACAAATTAATACTGAGGGTTTACTTCCATCCTCCTTTAGCAAGGCTTTATCTGGAGCTTCTAAAGTAAAATCAAAGGAAATGTCTCCCACTTCTCCAAACACTTCAACTGCTTCTTCTAAGTTTTCGGAGAAGTCTTTGAAAAGGTCTCTTTCGGAGCCATGTGTTCCCTCGGATCCGAAAAAGAAAAGGCCAAAATCTACAGATCTGACTTCATCCTTGGATCTGAGACATATGAAGAAACAATCCTTGGATCTGATTGTCTCTTTGGATCTGAAAAGCTTGAAAATTAAAGACACCTCAGATCCGACACAAAGACCTGATGATGCAGTAATTTTACCCAGAACAGAATACCCCCCCTCAGTGGACCCATTTCCCTCCAGAGTTCCTTCCCTCTTCTTAGAGAGGCCAAGATCTCCTTCAGGGATGTCCACTTGCTCTTCCAGAGGCCTTACGGAAGGCAATGTAGAAAGGTTATTGAGAAAAATTCTCTTGGCACAGAGCCAGTCAGTGATCCTTCCAGCTCCTGCCCCCTTATGTCAGGAGATCCACACTTTCAATACTCCACCATTGCCAGTTCCTCCTCTGACTCCTTTCAAGGTCTCAAAGCCTTTGAATCTAAGTCATCCGGGCCTGTCAGCTTCAGATCAGTGAATCCTTTTGTCCTTGGGATCCACGGCTTGCTCTGAGCTCTTCAGTTCAGTCCGATCCAGAGAGCTGTCTGATCTGAGCTGATTCTACCCTGTTGGGCCCGAGGTGCTTCACTCGACTGTGAAGGTTTTGGAGCCATCTCTACACCTTGGAGCCTCGGCAGTGGTTAGTTCAGCTCTGACTTCTGCCTCATGAGGACTGTCCTTGGGGGAAGAAGGGACCGTAGATCAAATTCTTGCTGTCTTGGATCTGGGGTCCTATCCCTCGCCAGGGCAGTCTGCCATTGCTTTCATGGAGGGAGCCCTTTCTGTACCCCTGACTCAGATGGTGCCTAAACCATCAGATCGTCTGTCTACATCTGTACCATCTCTGTGTCTGGAGTCATAACTGTCCTATCCACAGGGACAGCTAGTACTGAATCCCCAGGCTTCTCATCAAGGTATCCCCACTTCTTCTGACACCTCCCTAGAGTACCCCACTGAGGAGGTCCCTAAGAAGAGAACATGCAAGAGGAAGCATTTAGATTCCCCTGAATCTGTCACTGAAGTTACAGATTTTGATGAGGACGAAGGGTCCCAACGGTCACCTCCTGATGATGTCTTATTTGGAGATATCCTAGAGATCATAAAACAGAGAGGTGGCTAGAAGCCCAGTAACCCTTCATTGGAGGAATCTGTACTCCTGGAGGTGTTTGGTACTGACCCATCTACCTTCTGCATGACCCCACCCACCTATGAGCTCACTAACGTGATCTCTCAGCAGGCATGGCAAGAACCAGCCATCATTGAACCAATCCCCAGGAAGCCAGATAAAATCATGACAGCTCCGGAGGATAAACAGTTTTGGTCCAAGGGTGTGCATGTTGATTCCATGGTTGTGACAGTGGCCACTAAGAAGGAACTTGCGGAAGAAAGTTCCTCTATTCACTCCCCCCCCCACAACAAGGAGTCCTGGACAATGGACAGATTTGGGAAGTGTGTCTGTGCTTCAGCGACCTACGCCTTAAGGTCACTGAACTATTTGGCACCTTTCACAGGACTACAGAGGGGCCTGATTAAGGACTGCTAGATACTCTCTCAGGATCCATTTCTGAAGAGGTGAAAGCATCTGTCACCTCTCATTTGGCTACCCTACAATTGATATCCAACTTCTCCATGAGACTCATTGTTCATGTGGCAGAAGGAACATTAAAAGCAGTGGGTTCAGGCATTGACATTAGGCAACGCACCTGGATTTGCTTGTGTGATTTTGTGGGATCCATTTAACTCTTCATTCATCAGTGCTCCTTTTGATGGGATGTCTCTTTTTGGCCTCAGGGTTAAAGATAAGTTGTCCAAGTGTGAGAAGGATGGAAAGACTCTGCTGTGGGCGTATGTTTTTCCACCCCTCAAAGATCCTTTTCTAGGAATCATCGAGGTGGTGGTAAAATGTAGTTAAAAAAATCCCAAGGATCTTTCCAGGACACATGTGGAGGAAATTCCCCAGAGGCAGAGGGGGGGAACTCAAATGGTAGACACCACCCTCATAGGTTCATAGGTTCATAGGTTCATAGGTTGGTACTAGGCTATCAGCCCTAGGGCCTATACAAGCCTAGCCATAACAATTCCCTGGCTATTTCTTCCCACATTATATACTTTCCTGGACCCCTGTCTAGCAGGGCGACTGACGTGATCCCTGGGGTGAATTTCCTTTCTCCCATCCAATCGTCAAGGTTCCTCTTGAAGAGGTCCAAAGAGGCACTCTGCTTGACATGTATGAGCAATCTATTCCAGAGTCTGGGGAGTCTCTGGGTCAGGAACCTATCCCTCCAGCATGTTTTGTTTATTGTGATGACAAGGTTTAGATCCCTGGAGCGTGTAGCTCTGAGGGATTGGGATTTCTTTAAGTGTAGCATGTCCAACAGCTCTGGGTTTGACATGGCCTTGTATGTTAAGCAGAGATCGCCTCTGAGTAGACGATATGCGACCGAGTATAGCTGGAGTTTTTTAAGGTGGTCAGCGTAGGGCATCTGCTTTAGGCCTGTGATTCTTTTAGTGAGGTATTTCTGAGGCCTTTCCAGTTGTTGCAGATGTCTTGAGAGGTACATACCAAATGGGGCGTTGTATTCTATAATGGGTCTAATGGGACAATGACCTCCTTTTTTCTGGATGAAAAGCCCTTCGTGATGAGGTGTGCCACATAGAAGGATTTCCTGACTGTTGTGGTGATGTGGTTATCGAAGGTGAGACCACTGTCCACCTGTGTCCCTAAGTCTCTTATCACACTTTCTGTGTTTAGTGTACTGCCACCTATATGGTAATTCATGGATACATGTTTTTTCCCAACGGGGATAACAATACATTTCTTGGCATTGAGCTTGAGCCCATGGCTCTTGCACCAAGCATCTGTTTCTGTAAGGCCCTTTTGTAGAGTATCCACATCATTTGGGATTCAATAATGGCTCCCAGTTTGCAGTCATCTGCAAACTTTGTTAGCCAGAGTCCCTTAGTGTTGACCTGTACTTCAGAGAAGTAGATGCCAAACAAGAGCGCCCCAGGACTGAACCCTGAGGTACTCCACTTGTCACTTGTCTGGAGCTGGATTTGGAGTCGGCTACTTTTACAGTGTGGGTTCTATCAGTAAGCCATTTAGCAACCCATTGGGTGACATATGGATTAATGCCCAACTTAGTAAGTTTATCTATGATTCCAGAGTGGGGGATGGTGTCAAAGGCCTTGGCAAGGTCTAGATAGGCTGTGTGGACCACCTTACCCTTGTCCATGGCTCTGGAGACTGATTCAAAGAAGTCAATAAGGTTCAGGAGACAAGATAGGCCCTTCACAAACCCAAACTGGGTGGGGTCCAGTGTTTGAAGGTTGCCAATGTCTTTGTTTATAAGTTCCATGATGATACGCTCCATGGCCTTGCAGATAAGGCTTGTCAGACTGATGGGACGGTAGTTTCCGGGATCCAAGGTGGATCCCCCCTTGTGGATTGGGATAGCTGTAGCTCTGCGCCACTCAGTGGGCACGAAACCTGAGGTGAGGCTATGATTAAACATGACACTTAGGTGAGGTGCCAGTTCATATTGTAGTTCATGTAGTACACAGCCCGGGATGTCATCTGGTCCCATGGATGCTGTATTCTTGGCATTAGAGAGTGCGTTTTGTACCTGTGTGGCCGTTATTACTGGAATTTGGCAATCTTCCGGTATTGAGATGGGCCATTTAGGGGGTGAGAGGGGGATGAAGTTGGCACTGAATCGATCTGCCAGGATATTGGCAATATCCTTTGGATCAGTATATTTAATGCCATTCTGTTTTAGCTCAGCAGATCTGAGCATTGCCATTTAGATTCTTGACATAGTTATAGAATGCTTTGTGGTTGTCTTTGGAATCTTTGGCAATTTTATTTTCGTAACTAGCTTTGGAGGATTTTATGAGGCATCTCAGTTTCTTACTGAGGCCAGTAAGGGAGTTTTTGCATCCTGGGATTTTCCTCTTTTCTGCAAAAGTTTCTTCATTTTGTTGTAAAGTTTGTTTATGGCAGGGGACCACCAGATTGGCTTTCTTTTTTGGATGAGAGCATTTTGGTTCTATTTGGGATGGCATGATTCATGCATGAGTGGATGTGCTCGTACAGTGCCTTAGTGTAGGATTCAGCAGTTGAACTTTCATCTTCCGCCTGCATGGGTGTTATGGAATTTGTCACTTCTAACTTGATTACCATGAAGTTGGCTTTGGAGAAGTTTTTATGGTGGTTTCTTTACTGGGGGTGGGGTGGGATGTGGATGTTAAGGGTGATTAGCTTATGGTCAGACCTGACTAACGAGGGGGTGACCATAGGTATGGAGCATTGATTTCCCATGTTGGTAATGACCAGGTCTAGGATATTGGAGCCCCTGGTGGGACTATGGATTAGTTGATCCAGGGCATTGGAATTTATGAATTCCAAGAACCCTTGTGCAAAGGTGTTGGGACATGAGTAGTTTTCCCAGTTAATGGCAGGGTAGTTAAAATCACCCAGTATTAGGGTGTTTGGTTCTATCTTAATATTTTCCAGTATGTTTAGAAAGTTGTAGTGAGAATCTTGGGGTATGATGGGGGATCTGTAGCAAGCTACAATTTGGATTGCAGTCTTACCTAGTGTTAGTTGCACTTGGAGAATTTCAGACACATTGTGTTGGCCAACTAGCCTGGTAGTGTGAATATCCTTAGTGAATATTGACACTCCTCCACCTTTAGTGTTTCGGTCCTGGTTTGGTGGCCGAAAAGTGTGGTAAGAGTTGTAGCCTGGTACTGCAGGGGTGCTCTCTGGAGCCTTGAACCAGGTCTCAGTTACTGCACAGATATCGATGTTCTCCATTTTTAGGAGTGCCTCGAGAGAGTGCATTTTGAGGTTTAGACTTCTAGCATTGAGTAGCATTACCTTCAGATTTTGCATGCTTGTACCTGTTACGGTGGTGGTTTTGTCCTTTGAAGTTTGCCTGAAAAAGGCACTATAGGGGTGGCAAGAGCCTTAGCCAGTAACCTGAATCCCAGGGGCGACAGGTGCAGACCATCTCTGGCAAAGCATTGTGGTCTGTCAGTCATGTCATCCCAGGCAGACAGATACTGGATCCCCTTTGAATGACACCATAAGCTTAGCCAATTGTTGAAGTCAATCATTTTATCCTTATATTGTGGTATCATTCTGGGCGAAGGCAGGATGCTACTCAGGGCTAGGGTCATACCTGCCTGGGCCACATGATCCGAGAGCTCTTCCATGTCTCTTTTCATGTAGTCCAGGGAGGTACGTCTCAAGTCATTCACTCCAACATGGACAATGACAGAGTCATATTTGTACTTGTTGTGGAGTGACTTGAGTCCATGCGTTATGTGGCAGATCCTGGCACCCGACAGGCAAGCTGACTGTAATTTTCTCCTTATTCAACCTGGTGAGAGGGACAACAGTGTGCCGGACTATAGAGTCACCTATGACTAAAGTGTTAGGTACATTGTCTTGCCTTAGGGGCTGTTGCTGGGTAGCACACTGGTGTTGTGAACTATGTGACACATTGGTTGTGATTGGTGTTTGTTTGCGTTTCAGCTTCAGAGGTCTTTGTTGCTTGGGCAGGTTACAGTTAACGGCCTCTGCATATGTGGATTTAGTGTTGCTATATGTGAGTGTTGGTGGTGCGGGTTTAGAAGGGCTATGTGTTGCTTGAGATGTAGTGTGGGTGTTAACCTTCTCCTCTTGACTGTTTAGCACAATCTTGGGTGGAGAGAGCTTTGTTTCCATTTTGGCTATGTAAGTGCATCTCTCACAGGTTGTAGTGTTGGGTGGTAGGAGGAGAGGGTTGTCTGTGTACATGAGGCAATTGCTGCATTGCCCCAGTATGCCCAGATTCACCAGGTGGACAGGAGAAATCACCGGAAGCTGACCCTTGGACATGCTTGGTTTGGGGCTTTTTTTTTTCTTTGTAAAGTATAGGAGCTGTTTACTTAGTAAGGTACTTTGCAATTATAGGCTGTTTAGTGCCTACTATTAATTTCTCCTTGTTAACAAGGAGAGTTCAGTGTTTGTATGAGTTTAAGGCTTCCTAGTGCTTTCCAGCAGGTATTAGAGAAAGTGCTAGTCACAGGGATGCTTAAAGTTAAGATTGAAAAGAATGCACTGCAGTGTGCACTAGAGAAGTTAGATGTGAAAGTAGGTAACTTGAGTTTTACCTGTTTAAAAAGTTAAGGTTTAGTGGAGAGTTACTATTTTTAAAACAGCAAGATGGATTGAAAGGGGTGGTCACTTTTGGTACTATGAAATACTGTAGGATGGCCAATAAATTTAAATAATTGAAGGGGTGGGATTTCAAAAATGGTGATTTTGTGATTACTCACATAAGCCAGTGAAAGTAGAGAGAAATGAGATATATGGTCAGATTAACATAAGAGGCGGGCAACTAGAAAGACAGTGGTATTTAACAGGACAACTTAAATGGGTGGGAGGGCGAGAAAAAATTCTGCCTGACTCAGAACAGAGAGAGCTGTGGTCTCTTTTGAAGTTTAAATATGCTGTTAAAACAGAATGCAAGCAAAACACAAAGTAAAGAAAACAAACTACAGTATTCAAAATATAGAAAGGCAAAACAGTAATACAAAAATAACAGCAAACTAACCTTTCCTTCACAGCAAAGTGTAGCAGAGTCTGGATGAGCCTTTCTGGTAAAGCTCTGAAATGTTTTAGTTTACTCCTTAAATAGAAATTTTAGTTCCTAGCTCCACCCCCTCTGTTAACTAGTGATTAACCTTAAGTGACCTCTTCTGTCTTATGAATGAGTCCTTAATTAATCAGTTCTTATTTCTGCCTGACTCAGAACAGAGAGAGCTGTGGTCTCTTTTGAAGTTTAAATATGCTGTTAAAACAGAATGCAAGCAAAACACAAAGTAAAGAAAACAAACTACAGTATTCAAAATATAGAAAGGCAAAACAGTAATACAAAAAATAACAGCAAACTAACCTTTCCTTCACAGCAAAGTGTAGCAGAGTCTGGATGAGCCTTTCTGGTAAAGCTCGTGGCAGAGGTGACCCTCAGAAGCAAGGATTCAGAGATTCTTTCTTTGATAAGCCTTTTCAGCGCTTCTAAAAGGAGGCTCGATTGTCCCTGCACCAGAGAGCCTGGCTAGAAATAACAGATACTTGGGTGCAGAGGATCATTTCCAGAGGTTATATAATACCATTTTCCTTTTATCCTCACAATTCAAGAAAATTCCCAGATGTTCCACCCAGAGGGAACAAACAGCAATTCAAATTCAAAAGCTGCTAGAAAAAAAAGAGTCCTCCAAAAGGTCCTCAGGAATGATAAAATGTGGAATTTACTCAAGGTTCTTTTTAGTGCCAAAGAAAACAAAACAAGGGACTGGAGACCAATTCTGGATCTCCGTGTCTTAAATCCATTAGAAAGATCAAGTTCTGGATGGTCACAGTTCAGTCCATTCTTCCTTTTTTGGAAAAGGAGTTGGATGTGCTCAGTAGATCTTCAGGATGCATACTATCATATAAAGATGAACAGGTGATCCAGGAGATTTTTATGCTCCTGGCTGGGAGCCAGTCACTACCAGTTCAGAGTTCTGCCCTTTGGTCTTACCACAGCCCCCAGGGTGTTTACCAAATGAACAGCAGTAGTAGCAGCTCACTTGAGACTGGAGGGATTCTGGGTATTTTCATACTTAAGACAACTGGCTCATCTCTGCCCCGACCGGGCATCGGCTTATTTTGACAAGAGAAAAAATGATCCAGACATGTTCCCTACTAGGAATAACTACAAGCTTCAGCTGTGAAGTGTTTCATCTAGAACCAATTCAAAGTCTAGAGTTCATAGGAGAACTGAAAAACTATAGCCTCATTTCCCCTCTCCAGAGTTCACACAGTAAGATCACAAGTGAAAAAGATAGTTTGCAGTACCAGAATCTCAGCCCGCTTGGTCCTTCATGCTTTGGGGTCAGTGGCGGCAGCAGTAACATTAACTCTCCTTAGCCAGATTTCATTTGAGAATTCTTCATTCGAAGCTGGCCTCCCAATGGTCAATACTTCATCTTCCTTTATCTGCTCTGATACGAATCACCAATATATGCAAGAGGGATCTAATGTGGTGGAATCAGTCAGAAGAGTTTCTACAAGGCCGTTTGTTCGTTCCCCTCACCCCAAGACCATTGTAACCACGGATGCTTCCCAGCTGGGGGGAGGGGCATTACCTTGGAAAGACAGTCCAAGGCACATGGTCCGCCGTAGAGGGCAATTTGCATATCAGTGTCCTAGAGTTGAGGTCAGTGCTTCTAGAGTTGCAAGACTTTCAGAATGCTCTCCCTTCAGGAACGATTGCGATTCAAACAGACGTGTCAGTGGTTTGGTACATCAACAAACAAGGAGGAGCCAGGTCTTTATCCCCCGTGTCGACAAGTGCTCAGGGTTTGGCAATAGGTGATCTCTTCCAACCACTTTCTTATAGCAATGCATATTCCGGGGAAGTCCAATGTGTTATCTGACAAACTGAGCAGGTGCGTTTTACTAACTCACGAGTGGTTCCCTCAACAAGAAAGTAGCGGAATTGATTTTCTGACAATGGGGTCAGCCTTACTGCTATCTTTTCACATCTCCTCTGATCAACAAGTGCAGCAGCTCTCTAATTGCCCCCACAGGGTGAAATCACTGAGGGATGCTCTTCTCCACAATGGGCTCCCCAGTTTACTTTATGCTTAACCCCCAATTCCTTTGATCCCAAAGTTCTTACAGAGAGCTGCCAGGTTGAAGAGCAAAGTCATCCTCATTGCATCTTATTGGCCTTGACAGATTTGGTTACCCTTCTTGTGGCCTCATTTAATTAATCAGCTCTGGATTCTGAACCCCTCTCCAGATCTGCCATCTACAGACATGATACATCTGGACCTCTCCAATCACCTACACCTGCCATCAATTAAAGAGACTCTGATTAACCCCAAGTAAAGTTCAGCTATCCTAGTAGGATTTTCCTGACATTTACTCAGTTGCCTGCTACAGCAAAAGCCATGGTTCACAGAGAGCTTACAAAGCATAAAAGGGATCTCATTGTGGAAATGTATCAGTCAGGAGAAGGATCCAAAAAAAATCCACAGCATTGGATATACCATGGAAGACAGCGAAGATAGTCATCAAAAAAATGGAGAAAATATGGGACAATAGTAACGTTGCAAAGAATTGGACGTCCCTCCAAAATTGATGAAAAGACAAGACGAAAACTGGTCAGGGAGGCTGCCAAGAGACCTACAGCAACGCTGAAGGAGCTGCAGGAATTTCTGGCAAGTACCGATTGTGTACTACATGTGACAACAATCTCCCATATTCTCCATATGACTGGCCTATGTTGTAGGATTAAGATGGAAGCCTTTTCTTACACAGAAAAATATCCAAGCCCAGCTAAAATTTGAAAAACAATACACCAAGTCTCCCAAAAGCATGTGGGAAAATGTATTATTGCCTGATGAGACCAAGGTTGAACTTTTTGGCCACAATTCCAAAAGGTATGTTTGGCACAAAAACAATACTTCGCATCACCAAAAGAACACCGTCCCCACAATGAAGCATGGTGGTGGCAGTATCATGCTTTGGGGTTGCTTTTCTTCAGCTGGAACTGGAGCTTTAGTCAAGGTGGAGGGAATTATGAACAGTTCCAAATACCAGTCAATTATGGCCCAAAACCTCCAGGTCTCTTCTAGAAAGCTGAAGATGAAGAGGAATTTCATATTTCAACATGGCAATTATAGCATATATCCAAATCAACAAACGAATGGCTTCACCAGAAGGAAATTAAAGGTTTTGAATGGCCCAGCCAGAGCCCAGACCTAAATCCAATAGAAAATCTTTGAGGTGACCTGAAGAGGGCTGTGCATAAGAGATGCCCTCGCAATCTGACAGATTTGGAGCACTTTTGCAAGGAAGAGTGTGCAAAGGGGTTGGGAGGGTGGCCTAATGGTTAAGGTGTTTGTCTTACAAACACAAGGTGCAGAGTTTGAGTCTCACAAGGGATAATTGGCTAGGCTTAAAATGGCTTGCAAGGGCAGTTAGCCTAGTATTAATCTATGAACCTGTGAACCTAATATTGCTAAGTCAAGATTGCCATGCTGATAGACTCCTACCCAAGAAGACTGAATGGTGTAATTAAATCAAAAGGTGCTTCAACAAAGTATTAGTTTAAGGGTGTGCACACACAACAGTATCATAAAAAAATGGCATTTATAACAGGGATGAGTACACTTTGTATATCCACTGTAGCTAATTTTAGAGCACAAACACTTATGGCATTTTCCTAAACAAAGTTGCACATTGAAAACAGACTTAGCTTGAGAAGCAGTAAACATCTCTTCCCTTGAAATTTACACTCATTGAAAATGCATTGAAATTCACATTTGTTGAAAATGTATTGAAATCCACATTCAAACCATGGTCACCTGCATACATTTTTAGGACCATGCTTAACTACATATGTTTAATTCACCTTCCTGACTTAATGTAGTTCTTGTTAAATATATCAAGTTATCAGAGTGCATTTTAAATTTGTAGTTTTAAACATTTGTTCCATTAAGCAGTAAAACAAAATATATTAACCAGTAAATGACAAAAGTGCCCCTTTTAGAACACTTCAACCACTCTGATGACTAATTGTGACCAAAGGGTCTTGTAGTTGGTGTAGAGGATTAAGGCTGTTGTCTCCTGTAGCCAAGATAGAGAGCTTGGGTCTGAGGAAGTTAATTAACTTAACTGTCCTCTAGGGCATTTTGATATATATATATATATATATATATATATATATATATATATATATATATATATATGTGTGTGTGTGTGTGTGTATATACAAACACACATACACACACACACACATGCATATATATATATATACATATAGATTCACTTTATAATCCCAAAATAATGAAATATCAATTTCAGTATCTCAAGACTATAAAGCTGAAAACTCACAAACCCAAAACCTCAAAACTGTGAAATTTAAAACCACGAACGTCACAGAAACAATACACCACACAAACACAAATACACCTACCTCCCAACACTAAAGCAAACCAAACCAACACACACGAACACAACAAAACTAACACACACACCCTTGCTATAAGCATGGAGGCAAGCCCCCCTGCACCCACCATATAGGGGACTGCCCCCCCCCACTCATATATACTAACTCCAAGGTTGCACTAAACACCAGAAGACAGCAAACCCACTACCACACATTCTACACCCCTCTTACACAAACATACATTACATACATACAAACACTCACACTCTTACCTACCTACCCTAACCCACACCTAAAACTCTCCAACACATCACACACACACACAAACCCTCCCCAAAACCCTTAAAAAACATTACACTTACCAAACGTGCCATCACCCCTGCAGGTCGAAATTTCCATATTCGACATTCTGAAGATTCATGCAACTGCAGATTCTTCACTTTGGTCTCGAGATACTGAAATTCGATATTTCAGTATTTCGAGATTCCATAGTGAACCCATACATATACATTTTATATATAGAGACGTATATACAATGTATAAATACACACATACGCTCACACACTCGCACTTTCTCTTACCTGCAACTTCTGAAATTCAGCAAGGCTTTCCAAAGCTTGTACCAATCTGCTGCAAGAGGTATTTATAATCCTGCTACTCAAGTATTCTATCTGCAACTTTCAGAAATCAGTGTCTGCTTTGTCTCACACATTTCCTCATACCTGCCAGTTCCCGGCTTCATAATGCTGCTGCAAATTCTGAATTCAGTAAGGCTTTCCAAAGCTTATACCCATCTGCTGCAAGAGTTATCTGTAATGCTTCTTCTCCAGTATTGTATCTGCAAGTTTTGGAAATCTGCGTCCACTTTGTTTCATTGGCTGGAAAATCCTAAAGCAGTGAGATGTAGCTGCAAGTTTTGGAAATCAAATCTTGTGCATTGCTCTTTGTATGTCCATTTTACGTCACTGGCTGGAAAATCCTAAAGCAGTAAGACACATACATGCAGATGCATCATTAAGAGACGGTAGGAAAGAAGTAAAGTAGGGAAACTTTTACTTTTTTAATTAAATTAATTCCTATGCCACCTAGTGCTGGATCCAGCTCTGAATGTATGAGGGAGACCTAGAAGGTAAATTATCACAAGGTCGATTTCTGAAGAAGTATAGGAGAACATATGTGAATTTACTAGCAGGAACTCTGGCAGAATTTACAAATTATTCCCCAAGATTCAATAACTGTGCTAGATGGATAAAAATTGTGTTTCACTGGAGCATGTGTATTTAGTCAAAAGCTTTGAGAGGCATCTGATAACTATATCAGATAATGCACCCATACAAACTAGGATAAAGATACAACGTAATGATGAATGAGACACTGACACTTTCTTACTTATTTGCTAAAAGTTGAAGAATTTAAAGAATGAGCAGTGGATTTGATTCAGAAGTTATTAGATAAGGTAGAAATTACTTCAAAAGGGATGGCTATTGGGTGAGATAAAATGAAAGTGGAGTTTAAAAAACATGATACAAGTAATTGGTTTTATTTAGAAAGGCTGACAAAGGTTAAAGTGTTAGAGAAGGGCACTCTCACAGAACAAAAAGAGGAGCAACCACAGAGTGTTAAAGGAAAAGAGGAACAACTACAGAGTGCTAAAGGGAGAATACGAGAGTATTTTGAATAATATGAATAAGTTTGGAATAGTTGCTGTTAAGCAACTTCTTTTTCTTTCAGCTGCTCTCGTTAGGGATTACCACAGCAGATCATCTGTTTCCATTTCTTCCTGTCCTCTGTATCTTGCTGTGTCACACCAACCACCTGCATCTCTTCTCTCACCACATCCATAAACCTTATCTTAGGCTTCCTATTTTCCTCTTGCCTGGCAGCTCCATCCTTGGCATCCTTCTCCCACTATACCCAGCATCGCTCCTCAGCACATCTCCAAACCAATGCAGTCTTGCCTCTCTGGCTTTGTCTCCAAACCGTTCAACCTGAGCTGACCCTCTAATATACTCATTTCTAATCCTGTCCATCCTTGTCACACCCAGTGCAAATCTTAACATCTTTAACTCTGCCACCTTCAGCTCTGACTCCTGTCTTATCGTCATTGCCACCGTCTCCAACCCATATAACATAGCTGATCTCACTACCATCTTGTAGACCTTCCCTTTCACTCTTACTGGTATCCATCTGTCACAAGTCACTCCTGACACACTTCCCCATCCATGCCATCCTGCCTGCACTCTCAAAGTAACTGTATAAAAAACTTTGGATTACAAAAAACTTTTAAGACAATGACTTAGGCCACAGAAAGTGGAAAGAATTGTAGCTAAACTTAGGGAGCCTCTGACATGAAAAATAGCCAGAGATCCCATAGTGGTAATAGAGACATTGTAGAAATTTTGTATAAATCAAAGGAATGGGGAAACCAAGAGAAATCCACAAATAGAAATGTTTATGGAGGACTTAACTGTGCCAAAGGTAGAGGAAGATTAGGCTCAGTAGTCTGTAGCTAACATAGTAGAAATGAGATGAAAAGTATGATATAAAATAATTCAAGAGTGAAGTCTTCAAGTTAGGAGGGAATATGGTGATGATCTGGAAGACTTTGTTTAATAATGTTTTAAAAGGCAGGGAGGGATGCCAACATCTTGGAAGAAAGATATTTTGTCTGTGTTGCCCCAATAGACAGCAAAGACCCTTCAGATGCGGCTTCATAAAGGCCCATTTCAGTTTTAAACCATGATTATAACGTATTTGTGCTTAAACTAGCTTTTATAATACCAAAGGTGTTACCAAAGTTGATAGCTGTGGATCTTTTCGGGAGGTAAGGCAAACATTTGACAGTGTTAATACAGCAGTGATGATACAGAGGGAACCAGAGTGTAAGACAACATCACTGTTGCCTTTTTTTTTTTTTAACACTTTATGTTCCTTGCTTCTTATGGCCTTCCTTCCCATGTCCCCCACTTCCACTCAGGTGTATGAGCTCTCCATATCTGTCCCAGACTTGCTTTTCAGTAGCTGGGGCCAGTTCTGGAACCTAAGGGCATCCTGGGGGGTCTTGCCATCACCGTCAGCTGAGGACTTTCACTGTTTTGGGCCTACCCTGCTACCTCCCATTGCAGTCCTGTGGTTTTGTCCACGGGGGTGGGTATGCAGTGGGAGTGTGCAGCATATCGCCATGCCTCTGCTGCAGCTCAGCCATGGCCACTACCATTTCCCTTCTTTCGACCACCTCCCCAATATGATATTCCCAGTCCCTTCAAGGGACTGCCACAAGGAATACCCATGTAGCCTCCTCCTGGAGTGGTTACACCTGTTACTCCTTTGCTGTTCCATTAGTTGCTCACACTGTTAGTGGAACCTGGGTCAGCTGGGCTATAGCCAGGGCTTCATCCCTCTTCATCATCGGAGTGGCCAAGAAAATATCAGTATTGGTGGGGGGGGGGTCATGATGCAGACAAATAATTTGATAGATTCAACTGGGATTTTATGAGTAAGATAGTGGTAGAGTGTTTCCTAACAGAGTAATAAGATTAGTAAGGAGAATATATGAAGGGTTGGGGACAAGAATTAAGGTGTGGCTGGAGAGATGCTCTCTGAATTGTTGCTTGACCAGAAGAACCAGGTGGGGATGTCCTTTTTCCTTACTGCTTTATATGTAGAGCAGCTGGTAAAGACAGTAAGGGATTTACAAATTCAAGGAAATAACTGGTGTGGTTCTCAAGAAAGGTTAGCTTATTTGCAGATATTATTTTGTATTTGATAAATCCTGAAAAAGACATTATGGTGGTGTGGAATATTTTTTAGGTATAAACTAAGTGAAGATAACGGGTATAGTGGTTAAACAGATACCCATGAATTAATAGGTTTTGGAATACCAATACATATAATGATATTTTAAAAGGAAGTACTGGATTTATAGATTAAAAAAGATTCTGTTATGGCAGCTAAGGAAACATGGAAAGAAACCACGCAAACTGTAATACAAAAATTGAGAAACTAAGCTCATAATTATGGATGCACATGATAACATACAGGCAGTGAAAATGTTTGTCTGTGTGTTCTCTTTTTTTTCACATTGGTTGCATTTATTTTTCATAAAACAGAGCAGAAGCTGTGGAAGATAAATTCCTTCAGTTCTTTATTAATTATTTGGGAGAAAGGGGGCAAGAGTTAAGTGAAATAACTTGATTCTCTCCATGGGACAAGGTGGCTTAGAATTGTCTGTTCTGAAGGGTTAGTATATAGCTGTGCAGTTAAATCTCATGTATAGATAATTGATGTAGAAGTTTATAAATCAAAGTGAAAAGGTATGATAATGAAACAGGATGGAGTTTGAGAAACAGTAAGATTTTTGGATGCAAACCCTTTGCAACGTTGTAGAGTGGTGATTCATCACTGGGACAAAGCAGAATTTCCCTAAGACTCCAAGAGCAGAAAAAGTTATTTCTTACATTTATTTCATTAAATTGCACTTCTTAAAACTTGTAATTGTGCTATACAGCTAATCTACTACCTTTTGCACTGTTATAAGGCTTTTTTTACTGTTTCAATGCATTTGTGCACTGTTTTATAATGTTTTAACTGTATTTTTCATTGCTAGATTGTGTTTCATTACTGTAATTGCATTTTTACTTAATTACTCAACTGTAAACTGCTTTGTCATATTGAGAGTTGTATTTTCTGTTTGTGAGTGCTCTATCTGTGCTTTTTTGTGAGGTTTCTGTGTTCTAGTCAGGTACCATAGTCTGGATAGAGGCCTGCTCTTATCCAGGCCTGTTGTTTTTGCTGAGTTTCCTGCGTTTCTGGCAGCTAGTTTCACTGTGTGTAAGGTATTAACTGAAAATTTTCTACATTTGTTAAACGTCTGTTTATTTGTTCTGATTTCCTGCCGAGGAGTGTATCATATAACTGATTTGTTTGCAGTTAAAAACATTCTCTAGACTCACCTTGCTCCTTTATCTGTTTAAAACTTTAATTTAGTAACTCACTGCTTTTTTTCTGCTATGATAAACAATTTCTGTAGTGTTTTTGCCTAAAATAGTGTAGCTAGTAGCTGTAATAGTGTTTATTACTGTAATTGCATTTTTACTGAATTACTAAACTGTAAACTGCTTTTTCATACTGAGAGTTGTATTTTCTGTTTGTGAGTGCTGTATCTGGGCTTTTCTGTGTATTTACTTTGAGGTTTCTGTGTTCTAATCAGGTAGCATAGTCTGGAAAGAGGCCTGCTGTTATCTAGGCCTGGTTGTTTTGTTTGATGGGTTTCCTGTATTTCTGCCAGCCGTCTTCTGCTGATAGTGTCTTGTCTTCTCTGTTATTGAGAGTGACAGGGTTGCCTGACCCTCTCTAGCACGAGTGATTGGTTGAAAGAGCAGGGGCTAACAGGACTGGGTAGTAATTTGAGCTTCTAGATTCTTCCATATTTTCTGGTACTTAAACCCTATGTCTGCAGGGGGCTGTGCTTGTTTTTGCCAGGCTGTTGACTGGTGATTCATCACTGGGACAAATCAGAAATTCCCTAATACTACAAGAGCAGAATAAATTATTTCTTACATTTATTTCATTGAATTGCACTTCTCAATGCTCGTAATTGTACTGTACATCTAATCTACTACATTTTGCACTGTTGTAAAGCTTTTTTCTACTGTTTCACTGCATTTGTGTACTATTTTATACTGTTTTAACTGTACTTGTCATTGCTAGATAGTGTTTCATTATTGTAATTGCATTTTTACTGAATTACTTAACTGTAAACTGCTTTTTTCTTACTGACAGTTGTATTTTCTGTTTGTGAGTGCTCTATCTGTGCTTTTCTGCACATTTTTTGTGACGTTTCTGTGTTCTAGTCAGGTAGCATAGTCTGGATAGAGGCCTGCTGTTATCCAGGTCTGGTTGATGTTCTTCATCTCACATTGCTGCAGTCCTTACACTTGGGTAGTCCGCTGTCCTCGGTCGGCCCGAATATCAAAGTATAAGGCTGACGTCGGTCAAGGCGCATTTGACTGACATCAGGACGTCAGGGTACAAATGCGCATGACCGACGTCATATCCTCAGTCTTTTTTGCCGCATGGTCCGATGCAGAAGCAGCGTTGCAAGTGCCGCTCGCTCTGAAATTTTTCAATTCGAGTTTCAGACCGAGTCAAAGTTGGCTAAGTACCCGTTGGGGAATATTTTAGTTTTTCTTGCCTCAGTGGTTTACCGGATGTCAGAAAAAGTGAATAACTGTATTTCTTGTGGGAAACAGATACCGCATAGAGATTATCATACTTTGTGTATTCCTTGTTTAGGGCCTGAGCACGACGTTGTTGGGTGTCGCTCTTGTGCTAGATTCAATAAGCGCACTATAAAGAGAAGGTTAGATTGTGCCAGGTTAGTCTTCAGGAAGCGGTGCAATTATAACATGCCGCCGGATGCTCCGCGCCGCTTCTTCAAGAAGCGCAAGGACAAAGCAGCTAAGCCTAGGTTAGAAGAGCCGCCTGCACGGACGCCGGTTCTTTAGAGGTGTCGGTGGAGCCGGTGGTTCCGCCGGAGGTTTCTCTGGAGTCCCAGGGAGAGACTTTGTTATTGCAGGATGTGGCCTCTCAGGAGGCAGGTCAGGCTGAAGGGGCTTCTCAGGTTACTGTGCTCCCCTCCCTTCCTAGGGTGGTTAGGCCCTCTCCTTCTGTTTCCAAGGCTTCTCCCAGAGGCAGGCCAGGTTTAGCTTCAGTTGGTGTCACCCCTAGTTCTTCAGGATCTGTGCCCAAGAAGCATATGCTTAAAATGGCAGAAGATTTGATTACTTTGATTAGAGGTTCTTTGCCCCCTCCTGATAAGAGACCTAGGGTGGAACCTGAGCTAGGGAGGTTTGAGCAGGCTTCGGATGTTTCAGAGTCTTCGGCTGAAGACTTGCAGGAGTATTCTCCTTATTCTGATTCTGATGTGGATGATTCTACTCCTTCTGCTTCTCCTCCTGAGGATTTTTCTTTTCAGAGACTCTTCATTCCATGAGGGAGCATTTTAAGTGGGAAGGTCAGGACTTCTCTGATTCCAGGAAAAGGCTTAGGGAATTTTTGTTTTTACCCCAGCATAGGCCTTTGGCTATACCTCCTGTTCTGGATGTTGTGGAAGATGTGTTTGCAGAGGCTTCCCTTAATCCTGATTCTTTGCCTCCTGCTCCTGTTAAACCGGACAGGTATTACAGGGTGCCTGAAGCTCATAAGTATCTTTTAAGAGTCCTAGGGCAGACCCAGAAACTGTTAGTCAGGGGCCTAAGGGTGTTAAGGCTTCTGTTGTCAAAAATCCGGTTCCTCCAGATAAAGAGGCCAGGGCTTTGGATAGATGGGGAAAGAAAGTTTATACTTCCTCCACCCTAGCTATGAGGGCTTTGAATTGCCAGTTTCACATGTTGAAATACCAAAACTATCTCCTTTCACAATTGAAGTCTAAGGTAGATGCTCTGGCGGAAGGTATTGAGTGTAAAGAGTTACAAGATTTAGTACATGTTTCTGAACAGGTGGGTAAGCATTCTTTGCAATGTGGTTTTGATGCTGTACAGGCCTCGCCTAGGGTGGCTGCCACTGGGTCAGTTCTTCGCAGGCACGCCTGGCTGAGGGATCAGAATTTATCTGACCATGTTAAGACAAGGATTTTAGATGCTCCTTTACAATCTGATGTGTTGTTTGGTTCTCCTGTTGAGGCAGTCTTAAAGAAAATGGAAGACAAGGCTAAGTCTATGCAGACTGTTAAAGATTTTTGCAGGTTCAGCCTCAAGTTTAGTAGAAATTGGCCTACCAAGGGGTGGACGATCCTTCTTATGATTCCCAGTCTAGGGGTAGCTCTAGACGTGGTAGGGGCAGAGCTCAGGGCTCTTTCAGGCCTAGAACAGGGAGTTCACCTGCTCAGTCTTCGGGTGAGGGCAGGGGTCAGTCCTTTCGTAAACAGACCCAATGACCTACCTTTTCAGCTGCCAGAGCCTTCTCGTCTGGCAGCACCTTTGGGAGGAAGGTTGGCACTTTTCAAAGAAAATTGGAGTTTAATTACCCAAGACAGATGGGTATTGGATATCATACACCACGGTTACAGGTTTTATTTCCATACCTTGCCTCCTTTCAAAGGCATGCCAGACGCTCCTCCTCAGCAAAGAATAGAGGCTCACAAACAAATTTCTCTGTTACTCCAAATAGGGGCCATACAGCCGGTCCCTATGCCAGAAGTGGGCCTAGGATTTTATTCTCGCCTGTTCCTAGTACCAAAGAAAGGGAACACGTGGAGACCAATTTTGGATTTATCTATCCTCAACACTTATCTGGACATTCCCAAGTTCAAAATGTTGACGTTACAACAGCTTTTACCTCTGCTGGGCAAAGATCATTGGATGGTAACTTTGGATCTCAAGGAGGCTTACCTTCATGTTCCTATCAGACTGAGTTGCAGGAAGTATCTGCTGGCTGGGACTTCTCATTATCAGTTCTCTGCATTGCCCTTTGGCTTATCTACTGCCCAGAGTGTTCACGAAAGTTCTGGCTCCAGTGATAGCTTTCCTCAGGTTAAAAGGAATACAGATCTATCCTTATTTGGACGATTGCCTGATTCTGGCTCAAGGAAGGGACGAGCTTCTTCATCATTTGGAATATGTGATAGCAGTGCTAAGATGCCTGGGGTATTCTGTGAACGAAATAAAGTCCAGTCTAGTACCCTCTCAGGACATGTGCTTTCTGGGTGTAAGACTGAATACAGCATCCCAGATGGCCTTTTGACCCCGGACAAACAAAAGAATCTTTCCCTTTACTTTCATCAATTGTCTCATCAGTCCAGGCTGACTGCAAGGACAGTCCTTCAAGCCTTGGGGTTCATGGCATCTTGTATTCTGGTGCTTCCCAATGCCAAACTGCATATGAGGAAGCTACAATGGTATCTCAAAATGTATGGACACAGCACTGCCAGGATCTGGACACTGTCATTCAAATAATACCTTGCATTCAAAAGGAATTGTTGTGGTGGGCTCAGGAATGTCACCTAAACAAGGGACTCTCTGTGACCCGGCCAGAGGCGAGTCAGATTCTAACGACAGATGCCTCAGACAAAGCTTGGGGAGCTCATCTGAATGGAAAGTGGATACAAGACAAGTGGCCTGCCAGACTACAACATCTACATATCAACTTGAAAGAGATGTTAGCAGTCCAGTTTGCATTAATAGCTTTCAAGGATTTACTTCTTCCAGGGCAGGTGTTGATTCTAACAGACAACACAACTGTCATGTGGTACATCAACAAGCAAGGGCGAACACATTCTTATCCTCTATGCAGACAAGCAATGATTTTGTGGGAGACTGCTCTCAGTTTACAGCTGAATCTTCAGGCAGGGTTTCTGCCGAGCACAGAACTCCTTAGCAGATGTGTTGAGCAGACGAATTATGGATCCCCACGAGTGGAAATTGGATCCTCATGTATTTCAGAAATTGACAGTGTCATGGGGAACTCCAGACATAGATCTGTTCGCTTCTCCACTAAACCACCAGCTGCCAAAGTTTTGCACGAAAAGGTTTCATCCCACAGCTTGGAAAGTGGATGCTCTTTCTTTCAATTGGAGCAATCTTCATGTGTATGCCTTTCCACCTCTGCCTCTCCTCCCAAAGGTACTACTAAAGGCCAGACAGGACAAGCCAAGGATGATTTTGATAGCTCCAGATTGGCCTCGACAGCATTGGTACCCATTACTGAGAAGCCTGGTACGGAGCCTCCATGGCCTTTGCCTTCGATTCCACACCTGTTGTCTCAGGAGGACAGTCATTTGCTCAATGTCAAGCTTCACTCTCTGCACCTAACAGCCTGGCATATTCTGTTTTGAACCATAGTGGGTCTCAACTTCCACAGCAAGTTTTGAATGTTATTTTGGAAGCTAGAAGGCCTAGTACAAGGAAAGTGTACGCAGATAAATGGAAGAGATTTTTATTTTGGAGTGCAGCAAAGGATTTTGATGTTTCTGAGCCTAATTTAAGTGTGGCTCTTCAATATCTTACTGAGTTACTGGACAAAGGTTTGTCCTTCTCTTCTATTAAGGTTCATGCTGCAGCAATTTCGCTCACTATGATTGTGACCCACCATTGTTTTCTCATCCTTTGTTCAAGCAATTTCTTAGAGGGGCAAAGAATATAAGACCCCACGAGAGCTCCTACTCCTGCTTGGGATCTCAATTTTGTGTTGGAGAAACTCACTCTACAACCTTTGAGCCTGCAGCTACTACCGAGTTGAAATTTTTATCATGGAAGACTGCTTTTTTGTTGGCCATTACCTCTGCAAGAAGGGTTTCTGAGTTGCAGGCCCTTATGGCGGTTGAGCCTTTCTTAATTTTCCATAAGGATAGGGTATCTTTATGTACTAATCCTTCCTTTATGCCTAAAGTGGTTTCTAGTGTGGCTTTAAACCAAACTATTCATTTGCCTACTTTTTATGCAAATCCCCAAAATAAAGGGGAAAAGATTTTGCACACTTTAGATGTACACAGGCAGTTGCGATATTATTTGGACAGAACTAAAGGGTTCAGGCAGTCTCAGCAGTTATTTGTTTCATTGGCTTTGGGTTCTCAGGGCAAGCCTGTGTCAAAACAAACTATTTCTAAGTGGATTGGGTTTTGCATTGCTTTCTGTTATTCCCATCATGGCAAGGAGATTCCAGCTGGGATTAGGCCTCATTCCACTAGGGCTACTGCCACTTGACAGCTTTTTAAGGGGTGGCAACTAAAGATATTTTGGAGGCAGCTACTTGGAGTTCAGTGCATACTTTCTCTAGGCATTATCACCTTCCACTTTATTCTAAATCTAGGGCTGGTTTTGCCACTGCTATTTTGCAGGGCATTTTGGCAGCTCCTGCTTCTTTATAGTTTTGCCATCCTCCCTTACCTCTGCTTTGGGATTCTACCCAAGTGTAAGGACTGCAGCAATGTGAGATGAAGAACATAGTACAGTTTTGTACCTACCATAAATGTAGATGTTCGAAGATCCACATTGCTGCAGTCCAATTTACCCCTCCCTCCTTCCCCTCTGTAGTTGGAGGCGGTTGTGTGGGTTGGGTTGTCAATCTGGTGTATATTGTATATATTGTACATATTTTTAGTGCAAGGGTGGTTGGTTGGTTGTTTGCTGTCTTTTGGTTTTGACCTTTCTTTTTAGGGTCTTCTGACATCTGGGGCAAGAAAAGACTGAGGATATGACGTCGGTCATGCGCATTTGTACCCTGACGTCCTGATGTCAGTCAAATGTGCCTTGACCGACGTCAGCCTTATACTTTGATATTCGGGCCGACCGAGGACGCGGACTACCCAAGTGTAAGGACTGCAGCAATGTGGATCTTCGAACATCTACATTTATGGTAGGTACAAAACTGTACTTTTGTTTGTTGAGTTTCCTGTGTTTCTGGCAGCTAGTTTCACTGTGTGTAAGGTATTAACTGGAATTTTCTCCATTTGTTAAACATCTGTTTGTTTGTTCTGATTTCCTGCAAATGAGTGTATAATATAACTGATTTGTTTGCTATTAAAAGCATTCTCTAGACTTTCCTTGCTCCTTTATCTGTTTAAAACTTATTTAGTAGCTCACTGCTGTTTTTCTGCTTTGATAAACATTTCTGTAGTGTTTTCTGCGTAAAATAGTGTAGCTAGTAGCTGTAATAGTTTCTCACCCCCCTCTCTATTGGTGTCTTGTTCTTATACCTGGTGGCTTTGCAGTCGCATGCCCCTACTGTAAATTTGATGTAGGACACTCCTCCCAGTCTAGTGTCATTAGTTCATTCTATCTAATACAGAGAGAACATTTGAGAAGGCCAACCTACGTAGGTTCTTAACCTTGAATTATCTTCTATTCCTAACCTTGAGTTATCTTCTGTTCCTCCTTTCTCCCTTTCTACTTTAAAAAAAAAACTTTGCTGGAATCTCTGTGTGTTCTGACTGAGTGTGCTCCTCGGCTGATAAGTATATTTTTTGGCACTTAACTGTTCAGAGTTGAATAAAACAATTTAATTCAGTTCAGAATACAGTTTGAATAAATTGCATTAATTTAAACTGTATTTACTTTAATATTGCTAGCTTGCACTGCACTTGAATTGTTTTTATTGCTGTTTTAGCTGCTTTACTGTAAAAAAAAAAATCTAAGCTAGTTTCCTGCCCTTCCTATATATCTAGTCTAGTCCAGGTACAGATTTGCTGTATCCAGGACTGTTTGTAAACTTCTGAGCCCCCCCCCCCCCACACAAGCTTTTCTTTGTTGGAGGGAAGCCTTCTAGCTTATCAGTAGGGAGCGGTAAGCACTAGGTAGCCTATCTAATACAAAAGGAGTGGTTTCTGGTCCAGAAATTGTAGTTTATTGGCCGTTTGGGCAGTTTTTCCATCTCTTTCAACTTTCTGGTTTAAAAGCCCGCGTTTGCGCTTTTCCCACCTTTCCTGTAACTAGTCTAGTCCAGATAGAGATTTGCTGTATCCGGACTGTTTGTAACATTCTGAGCGGTGCCAAGGTCTGCTCTTCAATTTTTCCCTTAGATCTGCTAGTTCTCTCCACTCCTGCACTTTTACTTGCTTATTAGTCTAGCACTTTACTAGACTTCTTGTAGCAATTATTTAGTACACAAAAGTGCTACCAGCACTAAACGTTCTACAAGGAAACAGCTGCAGTACTTATTATTAATGCCAACCACTCCAGACGTGTCTAAAGGTCAGTTCCCTGTGCTTTCTTATATTAACCTGGTGAACTTGGGCATCCTGAGGCAATGTAGCAACTGCCTCATGTACACTGACAACCCTCTCCTCTTACCTCCCAACACTCAGACTTGCAAGAGATGCACTTATATATCTAAATTGTAAGCCATGCACTCTCCAGCCAAGACCGGAATAGCTGGTCAAGAGGAGAAGGTCAACACTTGCACCACACCACATGGAACACATAGCCCTCCAGAACACACACCAGCACTGCCTTCACATAAAAACACAAACCACACACCCACCTTTGCGGAGGCTCTCAATAAAAATCTACCCAAACAGCAGAGACCTCCAAGGCAGAAACGCACTCGGCCACCACAACACAACACTAATCATCAGACACATAACTCTCCTAAGCAGTGTGCCACTCAACCAAAGCCCCTAAGGCAAAACAGCATGCCCAACACACTAATCATAGGTGACTCGATAGTGAGGCATACTGGTGTCCCACTCACTAGGTTGAATAAGGAGGAAGTAACAGTCAGCTGCCTGTCAGGTGCCAGATCCGCCACATAACGTACGTACTCGGGTCCCTCAACAACAGGTACAAATATGACTCTGTCATTGTACATGTGGGTGTGAATGACCTGAGACGTACCTCCCTGGACTACATGAAAAGAGACATGGAGGAGCTTTCGGATTATGTAGCCTAGGCGGGTATGACCCTAGCCCTGAGCAGCATCCGACATTCACCCAGAATGATACACAGTACAAGCAGAAAATTATTGATTTCAGCAATCTGAAGAAGTCTCTGAATTGACAGAGATGAAAGTGCTTATTTATTGTGTGGTTTTTAATTCGAAAGAAAATAAATGTTTTTTACTGACAGTTTTTGCTACAGCTCAGTATTGTGGTCCCTTGCTCGGCTTGTGCCTTTTCAGCTTATTTGGTGTGACTGTTCATATTTTTGGTGATTTCAACAATTGGCTAAGTTTCTGGTGTCATTCTAAGGGGATCCAGTATCTGTCTGCCTCGGAAGACATGATTGACAGACCACGATGCTTTGCCAGAGATGGCCTGCATCTGTCACCTGTGGGCTTCCAGATACTGGGCAAGGCTCTTGTCACCTATATAGTGCCTTTTTTAGGCGGTGTCCCCAAAGACCAGATTACCACCATAACAGCTACAAACAAATCCAATCTGAGGATCATGCTGCTCAATGCTAGAAGTCTAAATCTGAAAATGCACTTGCTTGAGGCACTCCTTAAAATGGAGAACATCGATATTTGTGCTGTAACCGAGACCTGGTTCAAAGCAGCAGAAAACACTCCTGCAGTACAAGGCTATAACTCATTCCACACCTTTCAGCCCCAGAACTTGGACTGAAGCTCCAGAGGCGGTGGTGTTTCCATATTCATAAAGGATGCACACACCTCCAGACTGGTAGCCCAACATAACGCATCAGAGATACTTCAGATGCAGCTAACAGTGGGTAAGACAGTGATTCAGGCCGTAGCCTGCTATAGGTACCCAACCATGTCCCAAGACTCACACTCCACATTCCTGAGCACCCTAGAGAATATTAGGGTCCAACCATCCCTCCATTAACTGGGAAAACTACTCATGTACCAATACGCTTACCCAATGATCTGAAGTAGTTAACTTCATTTTATCTGCAACCTGTGGG
The DNA here is from genome assembly GCF_019279795.1 of Protopterus annectens. Taxonomy (NCBI): domain Eukaryota; kingdom Metazoa; phylum Chordata; order Ceratodontiformes; family Protopteridae; genus Protopterus; species Protopterus annectens. Next base: position 979,532,064 of record NC_056743.1, read on the forward strand.
TATATGAATCTGTATCGGATCCAAGCCGGCAACTTTTTTTCTAGCATCTGCTCCAAGCTCCTCCCCTTACCCATAATGCCCTACCATCTCCTATCTTCCCTCAGATCTCGTTTGCAACACCAGTAGTGTGCATCGTGGTCTCCTTTGCTCTGAGCTAAGGGATAGTAAGTTGTATTTTCTCTGGTAGTCTAGGTGTGCTTGAATGAAATTTTTCCCTTCCTCCACTTGTGTAGTGTCTTGCTTGGTCATCGGTGTTTAAAAAAAAAAAAGTTTTGTAGAGAGTAGTACTTAGGCCTGCCCTTCCCCTACCTGTGTTTGTGTGTGGTTTGTTGGACAGGTAGTGTTTGTACCTTTGAGTGCAGGACTATGGCTGATCAGCCGAAGCCTGTTTTCAAAAAATGTACAGTGTGTGGCCATAAGCTCTCCCCGGCTGATGGTCACACTCTGTGTGTAATTTGCTTCGGAGTGGCACATCTGTCCACTCAATGTGCTATCTGTTCTGGTTTTAACCCGAGGGCCCTTAGGGATCGGAAGGCCAAGCTAGTTGCCAAATGCCTTCTCCCTGCTGCCATGCTGGAATCTGCCTCGGCCTTGGTCTCTAGTGTTCCACCTCCCATCCAGACAGAGACTCAACCTCCCTCTTCTTCTGGTGATGGGTCTTCTAAAGACAAATATTTAGTCAGCGTGGCTGACAAAAAGAGAAAGAAAAAGATAAAGAAAGGTGCATAAAGGAAAGGGACAAGAAGAAGGATAGACATCGTAAGAGATGCCCAGACAGGGAGCTCTTTCTCAGTCCCCCTTCTAAGACCATGGGGCCTATTTCTCCATGGCTCCAGTCTCCTCGTTTCTCACCGGAGCTGTTGGAACATTTGGACCCGAGGCCTTCCTCCACATTGCGCAGACCAGCCAGAGCTGAGTCGGTGGCCTCTTCGAGGTCGACTCGGAGCCTATCGGACATGGACATGGACAGGATGATTCGGAGATTTATTCAGACCCAAATTCAGATGGGAGTCTTGCCACGCCCCTCTCCGTCTGGAGGGGGGACCTCCATGCCTCTTTTCCGCTTCATCTCTCCTTCCCTGATCCGTGCTTTGGCTTTGGGGCTCTTGGATCTGAGATTTTTCAGAGCTGGTAGCTTGGTGCCGACGGTTCCTCCAACCTCGACTCCGGCTGTTACCTTGAGTTCCTCGGATCTGACTTGTTCGGATCCGTGTGACTCTTGGAGCCGTGGACGGGGAGTCGGACCCAGGGGAATGGATTCCTCGGCTCCAACCTTTTCAGATCTGATCCGTTCCCTCGGACCTCAGGCTACCCTGGCTTCGGCTGCGGTCCCTGCTTCGGATCCAGGGAGGGCTTCTCCCTCAGCCTTCGAAGTGGTGGAGAGGGTTCTTTCCCAGGGATTGAGACACCCCAGCCCATCCCCTCGGATACCACCCAGGCCCCCCTGGATTTGGCAATGACTCCCTTCATCCTGTCTCAGGGACAGCCCATGCCAGAGGATCCGCAGCTTAATTTCCCTGAGGAAACCCTATGGCTCACAAATCCCCTTTTGAAAGTCCCACTGAAAAGGGTCACCATAAGCGCAAGCGCAAAAGAAGGCAGTTGGACTCCCCCGAGTCCCTCACTATGGACACTGACTTAGATGAAGGAGAGGGTTCCCCCAGGTCACCTCCTGAAGATGTCTCCTTCGGAGAAATTATGGAGATCCTCCGCCAGAGGGGAGGTTGGTCAGCCCCAAAACCTTCTGGGGATGAGTCAGTGTTCCTGGAGGCCTTTGGCACGGGCCCATCTACGTCCTGGGTGTCCCCACCAGCAGACCCCTTGGTGGACCTCATCACCACGAGGGCATGGAAGGAGCCTGACACCGCAGAGCCCCTGGCAAGGTTTTATCTCCCCCTTCTGACAGACAACCATGGTCGAAAGGAGCCTCAGTTGATGCTATGTTGGTTGCAGTGGCCACAAAGAAGGAACTAGCACAGGAGAGTTCCTCTGTCCATCCTCCAGCCAAGGAGTCCAGGTCAGTATATAGGTTTGGGAAGCACGTCTACTCCTCAGCGACCTTTTCTATCCGTGCGCTGAATTATTTGGCACATGTGATTTGGCTTCAGCGAGACCTTGCTTTGGAATTTGCTGAGTCGCTCCCAGAGTCTTTATCGCCATAGGACAGACAGTTGTTCTCGGCGAAAATGTCTACTCTGAAGTCTCAAACACGTCAGTGCGACTCCTTTCCCATGCCACGGAAAGAGCAGCTAGGGTGGCTAGGACAGGCATAGCCATGAGGCATCATGCCTGGCTCAGGTTGTGTCAGTTCTCGGACCCTTTCAAGGCGTCGTTTATCAACACTCTTTATGATGGTTCTTCCCTTTTTGGGAAGACAGTACGTGACACACTTGTCCAGAACGAAAAGGATGGGAAGACTTTGTCTGCCATCGTAGTCTACCTCTCTAACTCTCAGCGGTCCTTCTCTAGGAATCAGAGGGCAGAAAAAGATGTAGTTCCGAAAATCTCAGTTTTCCCAGGATTCTCAGTTCAACTATTCCCCTAGAGGCAGAGGGGGGACAGGATCGACATCGACCCAGAGGTAGAAGGGGGTCCCAGGAATTTCGGGTCTAGGGAACCCTTTTCTGATAGACCCAGTCAGCAGCCCTGATGGGTAGCCCGACTGTCCTACTCTGGAGGCAGTTGGCGGACGATTGTCCTTGCACCCAGTGGCATGGGAGTCCATTACGACAGATCGCTGGGTTTTACAGATAATATCCAGAGGTTACTCTATCCCATTTGTTGCCCCTCCAAATATTAAAAAACACCTCCCGGATGTTCCACCCACTCACAGGGACGCCACAGCTCTAGAGATTTCAAGGCTGCTTCTCAAACGAGCCATCAAACAGGTCCCCCCCGATCAGTCCGGATTAGGCATCTACTCAAGGTTCTTTTTGGTGCCAAAAAAGACGGGGGACCTCAGGCCTATTTTAGACCTGTCAACATTAAACCTGTCAGTAGCCAAACAGAAATTCTGGATGGTCACCCTACAGTCCATTCTACCTTATCTCCAAGAGTGCAACTGGATGTGCTCTTTAGACCTCCAGGATGCTTACTACCACATCAAAATACACAGAAGCTCCAGGAGGTTTCTGCGCTTCCAGCTGGGAACCAGTCATTTTCAGTTAAGAGCCCTACCCTTTGGTCTCACCACAGCCCCCAGGGTGTTCACCAAGGTAATGGCAGTTGTAGCGGCTCACCTGAGGCTTCAGGGTATTCAGGTTTTTCTTTACCTGGACAACTGGGTCTTCGCTGCGCCCAACAAGCATCACTTGTGTCTGGCCCAAGATTATTTCATTCAGTCGGCAGATCTACTGGGAATTACATTCAGTGTTCACAAATCCCATTTGCAACCAGTACAAGTTCTAGACTTCATTGGGGCACAGCTAGACACTTTGCAGATGAAGGTATTCTTAACTCCAGACAGGATCCTACACCTCAGGTGCCACATAGCGAACTCCAAGTCTCCAAAGTGAGCGAGGTTCTCCGGGCTCTGGGTTCCATGGCTGCCGCCGTATCGATTCTCCCTTGTGTGCGCCTTCACATGCGAGTCCTTCAATGGACTCTGGCTGTTCGATGGTCTTGGCTAGACCTGCCCATGGAATTTCCGATCAAGATCAGTCATGTCTGCAGGACATCTCTTCTTTGGTGGTTAAGTTGACGGAGATGTCAAAAGGACGCCCCTTCGCGTCATCTCCAGTCCAAGCCACAGTGACCATGGACGCCTCCCAACTCAGGTGTGGGGACACTGTTTAGGAAGGGCAGTCCAAGGCATGTGGTCCCAGTCAGAGACCAAGTTGCACATAAATGCTCTAGAGATGAGCGCAGTGCTTTTAGCGTTGGAAGCCTTTCACACAGTCCTCCCTCTCGGATTGATTGCAATTCAGTCAGACAACATGTCGGTTGTCTGGTATATCAACAAGCGGGGGGAACCAGATCCTACCCCCTATGTCGCGAGGCCATGAGAGTGTGGGAATGGGCGATTTCCACCGGTCAGTTTCTGATAGCAACGCACATCCCGGGGTGCTCCAACATTTTAGCGGACAGATTGAGTCGGGCGATTTCTGATGCCGTACGAGTGGTCTCTGAAACAGTCAGTAGCAGAGGAGATCTTCCTTGCATGGGGTCAGCCTTGCTGCGATCTCTTCGCATCTTTTTCCAACACAAAGTGCAGCGAGTTCTTCGCTCTGATTCCCTCAGCAGGAGAAGTCTCCAGAGATGCTCTAGTCCATGCTTGGCCCCCCCCAGGCTTCTGTATGCTTATCCACCATTGCCACTCATTCTGAAGTTTCTTCAGAAAGCTTGCCAACTACGGTGCAAAGTGTTCCTCATTGTCCCATTCTGGCCTTGTCAGGTTTGGTTCCCATGACTTTGGTCTCATCTCTTAGCTCCCATGTGGGTTCTGGATCCCTGCCCAGATCTAATCTCCCATCCGTCGGGTGCACGTCCGCCTGATCTGGGCAGCCTCAAGCTGACAGCCTGGTTGCTCCAGTCCGTTAATTGACAGGACTCCCGGTCTTTCATCCCCAGTAAAATCCATTCTGGTGGCTTCTCTTAAAGACTCCACTAGGAAACTTTGTTGCAGTAAATGGAAGCACTTTTCCATTTGGGCCTCACAGAGAAAAGTAGATCCCTTTACAGCCCCTCTTCCAGCGGTGTTGGACTTCCTGTCTGGTATCTTTCAGCAAAGAGCTAGTTCCTCCACAGTGAAAGTACGATTGGCAACCATTTCCAGTTTTCAAGTTGGTGAAAACAACATGGCCTTAGCCTCCTGTAGGCTGTGTAAGGCTTTTCTTAAAGGTACCTTTCTGTTGCGGCTGCCTGTCAAGGATTCAGTGCCTCCTTGGGGCCTTACTTTTGTTTTACAGGCATTGGTGGCTCCTCCTTTCGAACCTACAGCTTCGGTGGACTTGAAATTTTTGTCCTGGAAGACCGCTTTCCTAGTCACCATTACATCTGCTAGGAGGGTTTCTGAGCTTCAAGCTCTGTCTGCCATACCTCAGTATTTGGTCTTCTATAAGGATAGGGTCTCCCTTCGTACTAACCCTTCCTTCTTACCTAAAGTGGCATCTGAAGCAAACATAAACCAGTCCATTAATCTGCCCGTTTTCTTTCCTGACTTCCAAAATAAAGGTGAATACAAACTCCATTTGTTAGATGTTCATAGACAGCTTCATTTTTATCTTCATAGAACAAAGTCTTTCCGCAAGACTGACCAATTGTTTGTTTCCTTTTCCAAAGCATTTATGGGAAAAACTATTTCTAAAGTTTTCTTGGCCAGATGGATCACTCTTTGTATTTCACATACCTACAAAGCAAAAGGTTTATCTCCTCCTGGTATTGTTAAGGCTCACTCTACCAGGTCCATGGCGACTTCTGCTGCTTTTTGGTCCAGGGTGCCTTTGGATGATATTTGTGCAGCAGCGACCTGGGCCAATTCACAGACCTTCATTTCCCATTACAAATTAGATCCGATTTCGAGGGGTAGAGTATCCTTCGGCTCTGCAGTGCTCAGGAATGTCCTTCCATAAGGGCCTCCCAGGATCGGAGTAGCTGGGGACTCTGTCCCACAGGTTGCAGATAAAATTAAGTTAACTAATTCAGATAAAAAAGTTCTGTACTCACCATAACGTTCCATCTGAGTAGTTATATTTCATTTTTCTGCAACATTCCCTCCCTCCGTCCTTCGGACCTTGTCCTGTCTTTTCAGGATTTGTTTATTGGGTTGAGTTGCTTATGTTTTTAGTTGCAGCAAATTCGATCTGAGGGAAGATAGGAGATGGTAGGGCATTATGGGTAAGGGGAGGAACCCAGAGCTTGGAGCAGATGCTAGAAAAAAAGTTGCCGGCTCGGATCCGATGCGGATCCGTATACCCACAGATTGCAGAAAAATGAAGTATAACTACTCAGATGGAACATTATGGTGAGTACATAACTTCTTTTTTCCTGGAATTCATTAATTCCAATGCCCTGGACCAGCTCTTTCTTACCCCCACTAGAGGTAGCAACATCCTTGACCTGGTCATTACTAACATGGACGACCGTTGCTCTACACCAGTAGTCAACTACTCCCTGGTTAGATCCAACCACATACCAATCACCGTGGAAATCCACATCCCTCCCACCCCCCGCAAAGGTAACAACCAGGAAAAATTTCTCCAAAGCTAACTTTGGGCTCCTAAAAACAGAGGTGGCTAACTTTACGGTACCCATGAAAATGGAGAAGAGTTGCATGACCGCCGAATCATACAACAATGCACTGTACGAACACATACACAAATGCATGGATCTCGCCATACCCAATAGAACCAAGATGCTCTCCTCCAAAAAAAGGAAGCCAATCTGGTGGTCCCCTACCATAAATAAACTCTACAACAGAAGGAGGAAACTGATGCGGAATAAGGTGAAGTCCCAAGACTGGAAAAACTCCCTTATCAGCCTCAACAAAAAGTTGAGATCCCTCATCAAATCCTCTAAAGCTAGCTATGAAAACAGAATTGCAGCAGATAGTAAAGACCACCACAAGGCTTTCTATAGTTATGTAAAGAATCTCAACCGCAATACCCAGATTTTCTCTGAACTACTGCACAATGGTACCTCCTATACCAAGCCAACAGAGATTGCCAATATACTGGCCGATAGATTCAGTGCCAACTTTACTCTCCCCCCAAGGACCAATCACAATATCAGTAGACTGCCAGGCACCAAGTATTAGTGCTGCACAGGTTAAAACAGCATTGTCCAAGACCAAGAATACAGCTTCTATGGGACCTGACAATATCCCTGGCTATGTTTTACATGAACTACAGAGTGAACTGGGAACCTCACTTGTGTGCCCTGTTCAATCAAAGCTTCAGCTTAGGGTTTGTCCCTACCAAATGGCGCACTGCTACAGTCATCCCTCTCCACAAAGGAGGAGTGACTACAGACCCTGGGAACTATCGCCCCATTAGCCTGACGACTCTGATATGCAAAGCTATGGAATGCATCATAATGGACCTAATAAACAAGGATACAGGGAATCTCCAAACGCTGGATCCCACACAGTTTGGTTTTGTGAAGGTTAGATCATGCCTGCTCAACCTTGTCGACTTCTTTGAGTCAGTTACCAGAGCTGTGGATGAAGGCAAGGTGGTTCATGCAGCTTATCTTGATCTGGACAAGTCCTTTGATACCATTCCCCACTCAGGAATTGTAGAAAAACTCACTAAGCTAGGCATCAACCCCTATATCACTAGGTGGGTTGCAAACTGGCTCACAGATAGAACCCACAGTGTGAAAGTAGCTGATTGCAAGTCAGATTGCCAACCAGTCATGAGTGGAGTCCCACAGGGTTCGGTCCTGGGTCCTCTCTTGTTTGGTGTCTACTTCTCTGAAGTCCAGGCCAACGCGAAAAGACTCTGGCTGACAAAGTTTGCAGACTGTTGCAAGTTGGGAGCTGCTATTAACTCTCCAGGTGATGTTGACATCCTACAGAAAGGCCTCACTGAGACCAACGACTGGTGTCAGAGTCAGGGCCTTAAGCTCAATGCCAAGAAATGTGTCATCATCCCCTTTGGGAAAAACCTGGTTCTCATGAATTACCACAACGATGGTAGTCCACTGAACACAGAAGGCGTCATAAGAGATCTGGGAACACAGGTTGACTTCTCTTTTGACCACAACTTTGCAACTGTGGTCAGAAAGTCCTTCTATGTGGCACTTCTCATTACTAAGGATTTTGTATCCAAGAAGAAAGAGGTCATTGTCTCCCTCTACTCTTCCCTCAATAGGCCAATTATCAAGTACAGTGCCCCATTTGGCATGTACCTTACTAGACACCTGCAACAACTGGAGAGGCTGAAAAAGTGCCTCACAAAGAGGATCCTAGGCCTTAAACACTTGTCCTTTATGGACAGACTAAAAACATTTCAATTATTATCTGTCTCATATCGCCTACTTAGATGCGATCTCTGCTTGACTTACAAAGCCATGTCTGACCCAGCTCTGTTAGAAATGCTACATCTAAAGAAGTTCCAATTCCTCCGCACCACACGCTCCAGTGACCTCAACTTCATTACCATAATCAACAGAACATGTTGGAGGGACAGGTTCATAACCCAAAGACTGCCCATGCTATGGAATACACTTCCCATACATGCCAAACAGAGCACCTCACTGGCCCTTTTCAAGGCACCTCACTGGCCCTTTTCAAGAGAGATCTTGATGAATGGATGGGAAATAGAAAAATTCACCCTGGGGATCACTCCAGTGGCTGTACTTGACAGAGGCACTGGGAACTAAGTTTGGGTGGCATGATGCCAGGGTAATCCTATGGGCTAGGCTTGTAAAGGCTCAAGGGCCATTAGCCTAGTACATACCTAGGAACCTATGAACAACAGCATAGAATATTATTTTCATAAAATAACAGAAACTATCCTAAGAAATAAGCCAGCACAGGAATGGAAGAAGGAGATTTGACCAGTAGGGATGACTGCTAGTAGGGGTATTGAAAACATGCAGGAGGGGATGGAATTTACTGGTGGAAATTAGCAAAGGAACCAAGGTATTGGGGGCAGGTAACTAGGGAGGGAAAGATAATTGAGCTAGAGGAAGCTAAGTAGAAGTTTGGGCTGCAGGTTAGAGACTGCCTTCCCTACCAGGGGTTATTAAAAGTATAGGCAGAATAGAAAAGAGATGGGGGAGTGCTAATTGAGAGACCAGCTCTGGTGGTGTTTATAGTTGTGTGTAGAACAGAAGCTGTTGTTATAAGGCGGATAAGTAGTAGGACATATAAATAACTCTAAGAATCGGGGGGGGGGATACAAAAGATTGGGAAAAGAGAATGGAAATGCAGTTTATAAAGGAACAATGGAAAGACAGTCTATAAGGCTTCCAAGTAAGCAACAAAGTCCAGACAGTTTCGGATTTTTTCCATGTAAGTTTTTATTCCCCAAGTAGACTTCAGAGGATTTTTCTCTTGGGTTGATGGCAAATGTCAGAGGGTACTGGGGAAAAGAAAGACAATGGGATTTTTTGGATAATTTAATGAGTTTATGGGTTTTAAAAATTCCTTACAAAGTACTGTGTTGGAAATGCCAGTGGAACAAATGGCTTTAACTAATGAAATTATACTTTTGAGCTGGGATGTAGGATCAGAATTGCCAAGACATTGTAAAGCCTTACTAAGTTTGCTACTGGTGGCTGCTAAAGAAGCAATTATTAGAAGATGGAACTCAAAATGTAAACCAGCTGTAATTGAAGCACTGAATATTTTAGATGAGTTAAAAATCATAAATGTAAATCTTTTAGCAAAGGAGAGGGGCCGATTTCATAGAAACAAATGGAATTTGTGGGAACAATACTTCTTTTTCTTTTTTCCCGGTTAGGGGTTGCCACAGCGGATCACCTGTCCGCTCATGATTGCCAGTGGAGTTTTACAGTGCCGAGTTGCCAGCCCGTTGCCCAACGTTCCACAGAAGGCACACACACGCACACACTCACACTCACACCTAGGGCCAACTTAGAGTGTCCAGTCCACCTACAGCATGTCTTTGGGATGTGGGAGGAAACCGGAGCACCCGGCGGAAACCCACGTGACCACAGGGAGAACTTGCAGACTCCGCACAGAAGGCACCCCAGCCAAGGGTCGAACCGGAGAACCTCTTGCTGTGAGGCAGCAATGTTAACCGCTGCACCACTGTGGCTGACCAATTTGTGGGAACAATACATGCTGAATAATTGTTCAGAGGGAGTGAGGTTTAAGGGAATGCAGGAAATGAGCCATTATATGTATAAGAAAAAAAGAAATGTAATCTTGGAATTTCTGTAATCCCTTTGCAAAGCCTAGGTTTTGCAGCTTCTTTGGAGGAAAGATGTGATTGACAAGTTAGAGGCTTTGACCAGCCGAAAAAGTGCTACCTCTATATAGGCATTTCCCTTTCCAGATCCATGAGTGTAGTACCTCTTAGGCTCAGTGACATTAATGATGCTGAGATCAGGCAGAAAGCTCTGTTGATTTTTAAGAGTGCAGTTCATTGCTGAGGACATATTCATCATTTGCTTTTGGGTCATTTTTTTCAATGTTTTCACAGGACATATAAAGAGACGAGCTTGTTACTGGCATCCATAGAGTTGTTGGGCTGGGTAAAAGTGCTGCCAGTTCACATTTTCCTATACTAGAAAGACAGCCTGTGTTATATAGCATCATTCTACTACTTTTTCATAATTTACTGTGCTTTTCCTTAGTCTTCAAGATAAAAAGTAGATTCAGCCATCCTAGTATTGTGTCATCATTGTGGTAGGGAACAGTGCGTACGTTTGGGCCAGTGTAGGACTTTCATCTGTTCATCAGTGTATGGAAGTCCTATTTGCTATGTGGTATATCCTGACTGTGGTCCAGATGACCTGTGTTCAGTTAGTGGTCTTGAATGATGGAGGAACCAGTGAGACTTTACACCTGTTTACTTCTTTTAGGAATGTATGAGAACACGCTTGGTGTATCTGATGTTAAGGTTATGCACCTTATGCATCCCTGTGCCATGTGTATGCCCACCATGGGTACACCCTCCAGCACAAGAGGTAGGCTAAAATATAATGACTTTTTCCGTGGCCCAGTACCAATCCTATTGTTTAGTGACTCGTATCTCTGCCTGAGCTGGGAAGGTTACTTCAGTGGAAGACCCTTCTGGTGAAGAATTACAACAGGGTGTTGCCAAAAGTGAGAAAGTTTGGAGGATGGAAACACCTTGTAGCTTGCTAGGAGGAGACTTAAATTAGCAGTAGGCAAGGGGATGAAGTGTACAAAAAAGGCTACAGTAGTTTGGTAGTTTAAATGTGGTGTGCCTGAACTGAGAAGGTTAATCACTCACTTTTAAAATAGACAGGTGGGAAATGCACATTCTTGAAATAAGTCTGTGGTGAGTTTGACATCCTGAGTTGGATGAGAGAATGCATTATGGTGTTTTAAATGTCTTTCAGATATTGCAGGACTCTTTGTGTGTCTTTGTCAGTGTTGAGGTATATGTGCCTAGTTTCTCCCTTATCCCTGAAAACACCAAAGCGGCGTAGAACAAACAAACAAAAAACTAGAAACATGATGTTCATCGTGTTTCACTGTTGCAGTCATTACTCTTGGGTTATCCTGCTGGCAGGCTACCCGCAGTCGGCCTGAATTCCAAAGTCTTGGTCCGGCATCGGTTGCTGTCGCTTCTTCCCTGACGTCAGTGTGCCAGGGGTATAAAAGATGCAGCCGACGCCATTTTCTTCAGTCTTTCTTGCTGCACGGTGCCCGAAGCAGAAGCAGTTCGCAAGTGCCGGTCGGCCGACTCCTGAGATTTTCATGTTCGAATTTCAGATCCGAAGTCTTCATTTAAAGCTAAGTACCCCGTTGGGGAAACTTTTTTCTTGCTCCAGACCGATGTCAGAAAAAGTTAATAATTGTATTTCTTGTGGGAAGCAAATACCTCATAAGGACTTCCATTATTATTGTATTCCTTGCCTAGGCCCTGATCACGACGTTGCTAATTGCAGGTTTTGTGCTAGATTTAACCAACGCACTATTAAGCGTCAGTATGATTTTGGATTTCATTACTTTGGCCGAAGATTTAATTACACGATGTCATCAGATAGCCATCCGACTACCGCAATTCACAAGAAACGCAAGGAAAAGGACAGGCATCCGAGGTCCAAAACTGATGACGAGGCTTCTTCTAAGTCAGTCGCCGGTTCGCCGGTTCTCAGTGAGGTACTTTTGCAGCCCCTGATGCCCGCTACCTTAGAGCCGCAGGCCGCTTCTGACTCCCACGTGGAGCAGACTAGGCCTCTGGAAACTCAAGGTATTAGACACCTGGAAAATATTCCCTCAGATGGGTCCAGAGCCGCTGAGCAGACATCGACTTCTGAGGGTGTTTTCAGGCCTACACAGTTATATATAAAACCAACTACAGCTTCAAAGGCTAAGACTAAACCACCACTAAAGACAAAGACACAAGTGCAGCAAGCCCATGGACAGGCCTAATTACTTTGATCAGGGATTCCCATCCCCCTCCTGATAAGAGGCCCAGGCAAGAGACAGAATATGAATCTTCAGATCAGGTTTCCATTTCCTCTGACTCCTCTTCTGACCAAGAATACTCTCTTCCTCCCTATGAGGATTCTGATGCTGAAGAATTTATCCCTTCAGCCTCCCTTTCTGAGGATTATTCTTTTGGGGAAACCCTGCATACCATGAGGGAGCACTTCCACTGGGAGTGCCAAGACTACTCAGAATCTAAGAAAAGGCTCAGAGATTTTCTTTTACTACCTCAGCACAGGCCTCTTGCTATCCCTCCTGTTTTAGACATTGTAGATGATGTATTTTCAGAGTCCGGCCTGTTTCCTGACTCGTTACCCCCTGCACCTGTTAAGCCAGACAGATACTACAGAGTTCCAGATTCACATACATTTCTTTATAAAAGCCCTGCGGCTGACCCAGAAACAATTTCTCAGGGTCCCAAAGGGGTCAAGGCTTCCACTCCAAAAAAACCTATCCCCTCTGATAGGGATTCAAGGGCACTGGACAGATGGGGGAAAAAGGTTTACACTTCTGCTACCTTGGCTGTGATGGCTTTAAACTGTCAATTTCATATGCTTTTAAATATCAGCAATTTTTAATGTCATTGCTTAAACAGAAAATGTTAACAAATTCTGAATGTGCAGAAAACAAGGAAATGCAGGATTTATTGCATGCAACTGAACAAGTGGGAAAGCATACTTTGCAATGTGGTTTTGATTCTCTGGAAGCCTCTTGCAGGGCCGCTGTTACAGGTTCTGTCATTAGGCGGCATGCTTGTTTAAAGGAACAGAATCTCCCTGATCATGTTAAAGCAAAATTATTAGATGCTCCATTACAGCATGATACATTGTTTGGTGTTAAAGCAGAAGAGGTGTTGAAGAAAATGGAGGACAAAGCGAAATCTATGCAGACAGTTAAGTATTTCTTACAGGTGCAGCCACCCAGATTTAGCAGGAACTGGCCTACAAAGAATTGGTCATTTCTAGTGTCAGACAGGCCACAATGAGGCAGATGCAGACGCCCCAGAGGCAGATCCCAGCCCCAAGGCTCATACAGGCCTAAACAATGGGGTGCTTCTACCTCCAAAAGTGGAGAAGACAAATCACAGCCATACAGAAAACAGTCCCAATGACTTTCCTATGCCAGAACCAAGCACTTATCTTTTGGCAGCCCCATTAGGGGGAAAACTAGCACTTTTTCACAAAATTGGCACATGATCACCCAGGCCAAATGGGTCTTGAACATAGTGTCTCAGGGCTACAGGTTCCACTTTCACACCCTGCCAAGGGCAACAGGTATGCCAGACCTGCCACTCAATCAATGGGCAGAGGCATAAAAGCAAGTTTCATCCCTCATGGACATGAGGGCCATTCAGCGAGTACCACAGCAAGAGCAGGGACAAGGATTTTACTTGAGACTTTTCTTGGTACCCAGAAAGGTCAAAGCCTGGAGACCAATACTGGACCTGTCTATTCTAAACACATTTCTGGACGTTCCAAAATTCAAAATGTTGACTCTGCAGCAGCTTCTGCCCATGCTGGGCAAGACGTCTTGGCTTGTAACTTTGGACCTAAAAGAGGCATACCTGCATGTCCCAATCAGACAATCTTGCAGAAGATACCTCAGATTCATAGCTGGCTCAATGCACTACCAATTCTCTGCACTGCCCTTTGGCTTATCTACTGCGCCCAGGGTCTTCACAAAATGCTTGGCACCAGTAATTGCATTTTGCAGACAAAGAGGAATTCAGGTATACCCTTACTTGGATGACTGCCTTATTCAAGCAGAGAACAAGGACATTCTACTAAAGCATCTGGCATTTGTAAAAAGATTACCAATTTGCCTAGGGTACACAGTAAACAAAAATAAATCAAAACTAGTAACCTCTCAAGAGATAATATTCCTGGGTACAAGCTTAAATACAACTGCCCAGATGGCTTATCTCATGCCAGACAAACAAAGGCAACTGACGTCTTACTTCAAAATGTTGGCAACAAAGACCCAGTTATCTGCAAGAAAAATTCTGCAGGCTTTGGGCTTCATGGCATCCTGCATTCTGCTAATCCCATATGCCAGACTGCATATGAGGAAACTACAGTGGTATCTAAAAAGTGTTTGGACTCATCATTGCCACAGCCTGGAAACATTAATTACCCTCATTCCCTGCCTGCAACAGGAGTTTTGATGGTGGGCACAGGCCTGTCACCACAACAAGGGACAGCCATTCACTTTACCCACAGCCAGGCAGACACTAACAATGGATGCATCAGATTATGCCTGGGGGGCACACATGGCAGGAAAATGTATTCAGGGCACATGGCCCGCAAGCCAGACGCATCTTCATATCAATCAAAAAGAGATGCTAGCTGTTCAGAATGCCCTGACAGCATTCAAGGATCGACTTCATCCAGGACAGCTGCTGATAAAGATGGACAATACTACAGTCATGTTGGTACATAAACAAGCAGGGAGGCACACATTCCTACCCCCTCTGCAGACAAGCCATGACTTTGTGGGACACAGCACTGACTTATCAAGTTCACCTGCAAGCTCAGTTCCTGCCAGGAAAAATAAATACTCTGGCAGATGAACTAAGCAGAAATCTCATGGATCCCCACGAGTGGAAACTGGATCCACAAGTCTTCAGCATGATAACAAGGAAATGGGGATGCCCAGACATAGATCTATTTGCCTCCCCTCACAACTGCCAGCTACAGAGATTCTGCACAAGGACTTATCACAAGCTAGTATGGAAAGTGGATGCCTTATCCTTCAGCTGGAAAAACCTAACAGTATATGCCTTCCCTCCACTGCCTCTCCTCCCCAAGGTACTTGTAAAGGTCAGACAAGAGAAGCCAAAAATAATACTGATTGCCCCAGACTGGCCATGCCAGTACTGGTATCCAATCCTAAAGAACTTGTCTCAAGGTCCAGCCTGGACATTCCCTCAAATTTCTCACTTACTGACCCAACAAAACAATCAGATCCTGCACAGCCAACTCAGGACCTTAAATCTGGCAGCATGGCGGATAATGTAGCCATTCAGAACACTCCTCTCTCCAAAGCTGTGATGGATGTTATTTTGGAGGCCAGGAGGCCCAGTACCAGAAAATCTTATGCAGAAAAATGGAAGAGACTCTGTGCTTGGAACCAGGCACAAGGAATTGACATGTTTGTACTAAATATTCCTCAGAGTTTACAATACTTAGCTGAGATGCTGGACAAAGGCCTATCCTTTTCATCAATTAAGATCCATGCCTCTGCCATTTCAGCCCATTACAATACGGAACCACCTATCTTTTCTCATCCTTTAATAAGGCAGTACCTCAGAGGGGCCAAAAACATAACACCTCCAAGGAGAGCACCAGTACCTGCATGGGACCTCAATTATGTCTTGGAAAAACTCACACTTCCTCCTTTTGAGTCAGCCTCAACAGCTGATATAACGTTCTTATCCTGGAAAACAGCTCTGCTCCTAGCAATAACCTCTGCAAGATGAGTCTCGGAGTTACAGGCACTCATGGCTGTGGAACCTTTTATCATTTTCCTTCCAGACAGGGTTTCTCTAAGGACAAACCCGACATTTATGCCTAAGGTGGAGTCCAGTGTGGCCCTTAACCAAACCATTCACTTACCTACCTTTTATCCAGACCCACAGAACAAAGGTGAGAGATTTTTGCATTCTTTGGACATACACAGACAGCTAAACTTCTACTTGGACAGAACTATAGCATTCAGAAAGACTGAACAACTTTTAGTGGCATATGCTGCAGGATCACAAGGAAAGGCTATCTCAAAACAGACTATTTCAAAATGGATAGGCCATTGCATTTGTTTCCGCTACTCACAGCATGGCAAATCAGTGCCTAAGGGCATTAGGCCACATTCAACCAGAGCAGCAGCCACTTCAGCAGCCTTCTTCAGAGGAGTACCAACCAAAGACATCTTAGAGGCTGTAACTTGGAGTTCAGTGCACACTTTTACAAAGCACTACCACTTACCTCTCTACTCAAAATCCAGAGCAGGCTGTGCCACTGCAGTTCTGCAGGGCCTCATAGCCTCTCCTAATCCTATTTAGCCCAGCCACCCATCCTCAACTTTGGGATACAACCCAAGAGTAATGACTGCAACAATGAAACACGATGAACATTGTACAGTTGTGTTCCTACCATAAATATAGATGTTCGACTGTATTCACTGTTGCAGTCCAGGTTACCCTCCCACCATCCCCCTTTTTTTGCTGGATCTGTACTTCTCTATTCTATACAACCTATGTGGTGTATTTGCTTGTAGATTAAGGAAATGTTTACTTAGTGCTTGCATGTTTATTGGCATAATTCTTTTTAGCCTACCCTTTTGGGGGCACCTGACATCTGGGGCAAGAAAAACTGAAGAAAATGGCGTCGGCTGCATCTTTTATACCCCTGGCGCACTGACGTCAGGGAAGAGGCGACAGCAACTGACGCCGGACCAAGACTTTGGAATTCATGCTGACTGCGGGTAGCCTGCCAGCAGGATAACCCAAGAGTAATGACTGCAACAGTGAATATACTCGAACATCTACATTTATGGTAGGTACACAACTGTACTTTCTGCTCAGCAAACTTAGGGAGTCACCATGACTTGTTCTTACAATGCGTGCTTTTGTTCTTTATTCATACACTAAGAACTTCATCAGATAAATGTAATACAACACATATCAGGTTTAAAAATGGTGCCCAACAGATCACATGATAAAAACATCTACTTCCCTTTTCCCCAGTTTTTAAATTGACATGTCAATACAAATCAAAGTAACAAATCAAACTAGTGAATGTAAAATATAAACTTCTAGTTTTCCACAATCACATTTAAAATCTTTGTGCTAGTAAAACCTATTTTATGTTGACAGTTTCATTTAAACCAGGATGTTTATCTGAATTCAGTCTGATTTGCCATTCCGACTCTCGTCATTCTAAAAGCAAGTTATAGTTGCCAGAGAAGTCACTCATGACAACAGAGTCTAGCACAAAGTACTGGATTTTTTTTTAATTTTCACACTGCAAATCATGTCTCCTAGGGCATTACTAGTGTCCCCTTTTCTTATTGCTAATGAATGTTCATAAATTCTAAGAGACAGATTCCTAATAGTCTTTCCAACATAAAAACAGATTCATGATTCACAGTGAGCTAAATAAACAACCCCCTTCGAACCACAATTGTACCTTTGGTATGTAAAAATATTCATATTTAAATGACTAATGAAAATACTCGTCGTATTAGGGATAAAGCGGCATACTTTAAACCTCACAAATTGTATCAGAAGGTGGCTTTCTGTAAGAGATTTATTGATGACCTGCTTAAAGTGTGGAAAGGGTCCAGAGAAGGACTTCTGCGAACTACTTGAATGGTTTAATTAGAGCACCCCTTTTTTGAAGTTCACTAGTAGTGGTTATGGGATGTCCATTCATTTTTTTGGACATCAGTTTGACTTTCAGTGTATGTGAAGGTCAAATCGAGAGTAAGATCTACAGGAAGGAAACCTTTGTGAACAACTATTTACGTGTGTCAGCACCCACATCACATGTAGAAAGGAGCAGTGACAGGACAGTTCATACGGCACAGCAGATTAATGAGCAGTGACAAATTTCTCGAGAAAGAAACAGAAACATTTAAAGCATTTCTTCATGGCCAGGGGCTATGATTCTGATTGGGTAGTTACCACCATTGGTAAAACTAATTTGTTACAGACTGGGAAAGCTAAACCAATCATTGGAAAGGACCAGAACAGTTGTTTGTTGGCCGTTGAGGAGATACAAACCCCCCAGACTAGTCTTCCTATTGGCTATATGGGTGCCTTTCCACTCCCCATCAACATTGACATGACTATCATCAGAGATATCCTCCAGATTAACTGGAAAATAATTGTAGGTGATGGGGATGTTGCAAGAATTTTAGGAGAACACAAGATTTTCACCTATAAAAGGGTGGATTCTATTAGATCTATTCTAGAAAAACAGAATGGACTGAAAAGTATCAGAGGGTACCTTTGGGACTTTTAAATGTGGTAAATGCAAGCAATACTGCTCTATCTTGAATATGATGAGTATTTTCATTAGTCATGTAAATATGAATATTTTTGCTTACCAAAGGTACAGTTGTGGTTTGAAGGGGGTTGTTTACTTAGCTCACTGTGATTCATGCACTTGCTTTTATGTTGGAAAGACTATTAGGAAGCTGTCTCATAGAATTTATGAACATTATTTAGCAATAAGAAATGGGGACACTAGTAATGCCCTAGTGAGACATGCTTTGTAGTGTGAGAATTATAAAAAAATCCAGTTCTTTATGCTAGATTCTGTTGACATGAGTGACTTCTCTGGCAACTGTAACATGCTTTTAGAATGTCGAGAGTCAGAATGGCAAATCAGACTGAATTCAGATAAATATCCTGGTTTAAATGAATCTGTCAACATAAAGTGCTTTTTACTAGCACAAAGAATTTAAATGTGATTGTGGAAAATTAGAAGTTTGTGCTTTACATTCACTAGTTTGATTTGTTACTTTGATTTGTATTGACATGTCACTTTAAAAGCTGAGGAAAAAGGGATTGGAAGTTTTTATCATGTGATCTGCTGGGCACCATTTTTAAACCTGATATGTGTTGCATTACATTTGTCTGATGTAGTTCTTGGTGTATGAATAAAGAGTGAAAGCGGTCATTGTAAGAATAGGTCATGGTGACTCCCTAAGTTTTTTGAGTAGAATGTGTTTCTATTCCCTTGTCACTGACCTATAAAGTGGGTAACTGCTGTCTAGAACTAGGATTAAAAAAATTCTGACTCCAAGATCTTGTTAAATAGAGATTTTATATGTACATTTTCATATTCCAAGTCTTTAACAGATACATACCTGTACTAAGTTTAGAGTACAAACTGTCCTCCAATCACAATCTTTTTTTTTTCCTCCAGATTTTTTGCCATGCTTGAATCCTGCATTTTTACTGCATTTATTTAGCTTTTTGTCCTGTAACCTGTTGTAGGGAAACTATGGGTAATTTACAGACCATGTTTATTTTTGTGACCTCTATGAATGGGGAATCCATCAATATCCTTAAAAGATTTCAAGCAGAGTTGCCATCTCTCCCGTGCCTGGTATCCATCAGGTCACTACCATACGTTCCCCTTTATGGAGTGAGAGCATAGCAACCAGTTATCCAGGCAGATGTCAGGGGGTTATTCCTTTTAGATCTGCTCTTCCCCTGCATGTACCCATAAGGACTCATAATGGGTAAGTAAAATAAACACTGTCACAACTGCTAAAGCTGCCAATGGAAACAAAACAAACTGCAAGGAAAACCTTCGGCAGACCACCACAGCACCACAATGCAACTGTTAAAACCACAAATTTATTGAGTAAAACTGTAAAGTGCAGGAATAAAAAATCGGTCCGATAAGCGCTTTTGGTTGATATAGCCTTCTTCGGATCATATGTGAATCCTGCTACAGATTCTATTTAAAAACCAGATGCCCAATCACAAATGTGGGGTGGACCACATTTGCGAATGCAGATTCACAGTCTTAGTATTGATTGGAAGCATAACGTCCAACTGCAGTTCTAGAAATTAGTCAACAGCCAGTAGTGAAGCATTCAGTGGTAACTTTCCTATTGGATAAGCTTCTTGGTTTTAACCAATTGTTTTCTTAGACATGTATCCCTGTGGTGATAGGTTACTATGGGACCCATTGAGTCCAGTCATCCTCTTGTGGCTCATTGCCATGGCAACAGAAAGTGTGTGTGACAATTGGTATTAGCAGAGGCAGCAAATACGGCTGTTGGAAGCTTTGTAGCAGCAATAAGTAAGAAACACTGCATCATGATAAATAAACTTTCTGTGTTACATAGCTTCCTTAGGGCCCAATTCTTTGCTTCCTTGCTTTTAAGATAGGTCTTAATGGCACTGCACTGTTTAAGCCTGGAGGACAATGTGCTCTTAAATTAATAATCCAGTTACTTTCTGTCCGATTCTTTATATCACCTTCTCTTAGGCTAGGTTGAATACGTTCCAGGACTTTAAATTTAAACGCATGTGTTGGATTATGAGCAATGCTTGTAGCAAGCGCATTGTTTAAATCAGCATTCCTTATGTCTCTCATATGACGTAGAATCCGAGCCTTAAAGTGCTGATCAGTTTTTCCTGCATAGAAAGCTCTACATGAGCAGAAAGAAGCCATATAGACAAGATGCTGAGTGGCACAATTTGCAAATACATCAAAACCATAGGTACTATTAGAGATAGGGTGAATAAAGGTGTTGCTGCTGTCAGTGTGAGTACAAGCTTTACAACGATGGCGTCTGAAAGTGCCTTTTCTTACCGAGGGTGTCTGGTGACCGAAGCCATCTTTATTACATAAGAGGCTTTTTATGTTCCGTTTTTCTCGTATGAGAACCTGGATTTATCTCCTACGATATTTTTAATCCTCTCATCAGCAGTCAATATAGGTCAATATTTTCTAATGGTGTCACACACTTGTTTATTATCAGTGCTATAAGTCAAAAGACAATTAATTTGTAAATTACTGTTCTTATGTTCACCAGAGGATGGTTTTCCTTACAGTAAGGTCTCATATTGGTCACAAAGTGTGATGGTATGAGGGCTTGCCCACTTCTGTGAGCGACTGTACCACCATAACTCCACATCCTGTTGTTGACATCTTAGTCAGTCTGTGTCACCACTGCAGATTGTATGGAGTTAAGGTTCCTGGGAGCATGCTGTCAACCTTCTCCCCCAACAAAAGGTGAGCAGGCTACGCTTCATCATTCGTTTACATCCACAGCTAGTGTTTCCACTGCCCAGGTTGCTAAATAAACCCAGGTAGTCTGGGTTGTAATGAGGGTGAAGCAGGACTGCTTTGAAAAGAGGGCGAAGTCTCTAATCTTAATGGCCTAAATTTGCCTTTCTTCCTTCTTTTTAGACCAGGGACTGACTTAATGACAGAGAGGAGATTGTGGGTTCTTAGTAGAGTTTAACCTTTCTAGATGGATAACTGTCCAATGTAGTATTGAATGGCTAAGAGACTTAAGGTGGCTCAGCTTGAGAGCACTTCTGCCTTTAAATACGTGTGTATTTTAATATGTTTAACATTTACAAAAAAAAAAGTACAGAAATGTAGCATCTCTGCAGGAGTTTCTCATGCACTGGATAGTGTTGTTGGGGCCCATCTGGGTAGGAGATAGTTGTAATTTGTACACTGATTGACTGCTTCTTTTGGTGAGCACTATTCAGGCATTATGATTGCTTGTCATTGTGGAGGGTCATCTGAGCAGTACTTATTGGATTATTTTACTCCAACTCTGGGTTAAATAGTTTTCCATCACCTCTGGTATATGGGTTTAGTGATTCATCAGAGTGAGATCACAGGAGTTTGTGTTTGGTAATGTAATGAGTCAGTATAGTTTGTCTAGTGACTAGTATTTAAGTCCTTTGGTATATTGGCTCTTTTGAGTTGATCAACATTTTATTTTCAGCATCAATTGTAGACTTCAGAAGTTCTGATCTGGATATGATTTGACATAGTTGCTGGTTGGCACTTTTCTATTCTTATGTCAGCATGCACTGTCTTGTCAAAAAAAAAAGTTCAGTTCTAGCATTCATATTGCCATGTACTTGTCCTAACATTTTTTTTCATTGGTCTGATCCTGCTGTTTCCATTTTCCTTTTAAAAACAGTAACGCTGGTGTTTCATTGGTGGCTGCATGTTCTGCACCTTGCTAAGAAAGTCTTGTGTTTATAGCTCAGTGGCATTGGTAGCTTTCTTTTTGACTATTGAGGACCGCTGGAAACTACTGTATTCTGTTTTACCTTGTGAAATGCTTAGATTTCTTCGAAATACTTGTTAGGCCCGTTATTGCTGAGAGATTTACTGTAGGGGTGGCATTTCTGTCATAATTACTGAGTTTTTGTGGTGAATCTGATAGGGAAGGCAACCTCTAATCTGCAGTCCAAAATAATTCTTGGCATCTACCCATTCTATCATCTTTCACTCTCTAGTTATTTGCTGCCAATACCTTGGTTCCTTTGCCAGTTTTCTCCAATAAATTCTAGCTTCTGATTCCTCTTCTGATCAGGAATTTTCTATTCCACTTTATGAGGATTCTGATGCAGAATAGTCCATCCCATCTGCATCTCCTCCTGAGGATTACCCTTTTTGGAGAGACTTTGCATACTTTAAGGGAACATTTTCACTGGGAGAGTCAGGATTTCTCTGAATCAAAAAGCAGACTTAGGGATTTTCTTCTTCTTCCTCAGCATAGGCCTTTGGCAATACCTCCTCTATTAGACATTGTTGATGATGTGTTCTCGGAATCAAGCATGGCTCCTGATTCCCTGCCTCCGGCTCTTAGTAAGCCAGACATTACAGGGTTCCTGACTCCCAGAAATTTCTTTTCAAAAATCCTGCTGCTGAACCTGAGACTATTTCTCAGTGTCCTAAGGGTGTTAAGGCTTCTACAGCCAAAAATCCTACCCCTTCTGATAGAGATTCCAGGGCGCTGGATAGATGGGGTAAGAAGGTTTATACGTCTGCAACCTTGGCAATCAGGGCTTTAAACTGCCAGTTTCATATGCTTAATTATCAACAGCATGTTATGGGCTTACTGAAACAGAAAATTATGTTGATTTTTGATTGTGTGGAAAATAAAAGAGTTACAGGATTTATTGCATTCAACAGAACAGGTTGGAAAGCATACTTTGCAATGTGGTTTTGATTCCTTGGAGACCTCTTGCAGGGCCGCCGTAACTGGCTCTGTGATAAGAAGGCATGCCTGGCTCAAGGAGCAAAATCTGCCTGATCATGTTAAAGCTAAATTGTTGGATGCCCCATTACAGCATGATAGTCTGTTTGGTAATAAGGCAGAAGAGGTTTTAAAGAAAATGGAAGACAAAGCTTAAACCTATGCAAACTGTAAAATATTTCCTGCAAGTGCAGCCACCCAGGTTCAGTAGGCACTGACCTACTAAGAATTGGTCCTTTCCTGTGTCCAAGAGAGCCACTCAGGGCAAACCCAGGCGCTCCAAAGGCTCCAGATATCAATCACAGGGATCTTACAGGTCAAAACAATGGGGTGCCTCCGCCTCCAATTCTGGAGGTAACAAAGCACAACCCTACAGTAAGCAGTCTGAATGACTTTCCTCTACCATATCCAAGCACTTATCTTTTGGCAGCCCCCTTGGGGGGAAAACTAGCACTTCATGTTTCATGCTCAAAACTGGCAGTTAATTAAAACTTAAACCAAGAAACCAAATATCCCAATATACCTCCCTTTGCAAAAATTTTTTTTTTCCCCCCTCCATCATCTTGTCCTTGACCCCTCAAGTAAGTATAGAGAAAAGAAATTTACTAAAGTTTAAATATTTTCATCCTCTTAGATTAAATGATTTCTATTTTCTATTTTAATTTATTTATGGTCCCTGGTGGTCATCAAGTATGTAAAATGTAAAATGTAAATAACTCCAGTAATGTAAATAAATTAAAACTAACGTTACAATATGTATTCCAGTAACTCTAAGGTCCTGCTACATGTACTAACCGGAATATAAACCCAAATAGAACAACTAATAAGTATTGTACAAATTGCAAAAATACTGATCCTTTTTTAACTAATTGGTTAATTTCTTTTTATCTTTTAATTTCCAATTTCTTTTATATTTTTTATATTTTTCTGGACAAAATAGGCTTTTTTCCTACCTTAATAAAAAATGTCCCATTTTCGTCAAATTTCCTGCCATTCTTCTTTTGATAATGACAAATAATGAACAAATTTTTCTAGTGAACAAATTAAATTTTCATTTAAATTGTTCTACATTCCTTCCAACTCTCTCCAAGGGGACTCCAACACATCATTTGAGAATTTAATAATGAAGAATAAAAAAATAATTCTAAATGACCAAATTCTTTGGATACCAAGTAAAGAAGATGATACCTAGATTGCAAAAAGGAGGAAACAAAAAGGAGGAAATAAAAGTGCAAACAAAGCAAGTCAGCATCCTCATAAGTCATCCTAGGTATATTGTTGATGTATCTATATATTTGTTAGTTATATACCTTATAATGTAAGTTGTTAAATGTACTTTTTACATAAATAAAATTAGTTAAATAAATAATCTACTTATGAATACTGAATCCCATTGTCCAAAAATTGACATCAAAACCCTTAATCCAAAAGTTAATCCAAAATCAAATTTTAGTAAAATTAAATATAAAAAAAAAAAAAAATAAAAGTATAAAAATCACATTAAATATAAAAAAAAAATATATAAAAAAATTAATTAATAATTCCATCATTTATTTTCTTTTTTAAGTAAATTTCTTTTCTCAGGATGAAGGAGGTGGGTCAGAAAATTATCAAAAATCAGGAAATTAGGGATTGGCATTAAATTAAATAAAAAAAAAAAATGAAAATTCATACCCTGTCTTATATCAATTATGATAAAATTTTTTTTTTTTAAAAAAATAATTTAAATAATAATAAAAAGAAGAATTTAGTTTATTCTCATTTTAGTTGTATGTTTTTTTTTGTTTATTGTTTTATTCTAAACATGTCATATATATTTATTATTATAATATATTTATATTTTTATTATTTAAATTTTTTTTTTTATTTTTTTTTTTTAGTTTTTTTATTATATTATTTTATTTTTTTGTTTGTTTAATCATATGGTTGGTTGTTTGGATTTTTTTTAACATGTGTGTATCTATTCTGATGATGATTGTACTAAAGCCGGATAATAAACCTGTATACGCTATTTGTTGTTCTTTGCCGTTCTGCTGGTGTGTCATTAGCCTCCCGTGGATATTTGGTTACTGGCAGTTAATTACCCAGGACAAGTGGGCATTAAACATAGTATCCCAGGGGTACAGATTTCATTTCCACACTTTGCCAGTTCCAAATGGATGGCCAGATCTGCCACAAAACCAGTGGGCAGAGGCCCAGAAACAAGTCATGTTCCTCATGGATATGGGGGCTGTTCAACCAGTACCAGAAAAGGAAAAAGGACAAGGTACCCAGAAAAGACAAATCATGGCATCCAATACTGGACTTATCAGTTCTGAACATGTTCCTGGACATTCCAAAATTCAAAATGCTGACTTTACAACAGCTACTGCCTATGCTAGCAAGAGTGCCTGGTTGGTAACTGTAGACTTAAAAGAGGCATACCTGCATATCCCAATAAGGGAATCTTGCAGAAGATACCTCCACTTCAAAGCAGGCTTTTTGCATTACCAATTCTCTGCACTGCCCTTTGGCTTATCTACTGCGCCCAGGGTCTTTACAAAGTGCCTGGCACCAGTAATTGCATTCTGCAGACAAACATTCAAATGTATCCTTATCTGGATGATTGTCTCATTTAGGCAGAGGACAAGGACACTCTTCTTCAACATCTGGCATTTGTAAAAAGGCTTCTAGCATGCCTAGGGTACACCATAAATGAAAATAAATCACAACTGGTACCCTCTCAAATAATTACATTCCTGGGTGCAAGCTTGAATACAACTGCCCAGATGGTTTACCTCACGCCAGACAAACAAATGCAATTGACAACATACTTCAAACAAATGACAACAAAAACCCAGTTGTCTGCAAGACAAATTCTGCAGGCTTTGGGGTTCATGGCATCCTGCATTCTACTAATTCCATATGCGAAACTGCATATGAAGAAACTTCAATGGTACCTAAAAAGCTTATGGAGTCAACATTGTCACAGCCTGGAAACAATGATTCCTCTCATTCCCTGCCTGCAACAGGAGTTTCTTTGGTGGGCAGAGACATGTCACCCAAACAAGGGACTGTCATTTACTCTACCCCCTGCCACCCAAACCCCAACTACAGATGCATCAGACTATGCTTGGGGGGCCCACATGGCAGGGAGATGCATTAAGGGCAAATGGAGCCTAAACCAAATGCATCTACATATCAACCAGAAAGAAATGCTAGCTGTTCAGAATGCTCTGACAGCCTTCAAGGACTTACTTCATCCAGGACAACTACTGATAAAGACGGACAACACCACAGTTATGTGGTACATAAACAAGCAGGGGGGTACCCATTCCTACTCCCTTTGCAGACTAGCCATGGCCTTGTGGAACACAGCATTGACTTACCAAATACATCTTCAAGCTCAATTCCTGCCAGGAAAGCAAAATATTCTGGCAGACGACCTAAGCAGAAATCATATGGACCCGCACAAATGGAAACTGGATCCACAAATCTTCAGCATGTTAACACAGAAATGGGGAAACCCAGACATAAATCTATTTGCCTATCCCCAAAACTGTCAGTTGGACAAATTCTGCACAAGAACACATCACAAAAAAGCATGGAAAGTGGATGCTCTATCCTTCAGGTGCAAAAGCATATCAGTCTATGCCTTTCCTCTCCAAGGTCTTACTAAAAGTCAGACAGGAAAAAACAAAAATGATTCTAATTACTCCGGATTGTCCTTACCAGCACTGGTACCCACTTCTAAGGAATATGTCACACCTTCCTCCGTGGTACTTGCCTCAAATACCTCACCTATTGTCTCAGCAGAACTATCAAATTCTGAACACTCAGCTCCAAACTCTGAATCTTGTAGCATGGCTAATCAATTAATTTTACCAACCACATCTCTCAGTAAATCTGTGATGGGTGTCATTTTGGAAGCCAGAAGGGCTAGTACTAGAAAATCTTATGCTGATAAATGGAAGAGATTCTGTGCTTGGAACCAAGCACAAGGAATAGACACAGCAAATCCCAATATTCTTCAGATTTTACAATACTTAACTGAGATGCTTGACAAGGGCCTATCTTTTTTTTCAATAAAAATTCATGCCTCTGCCATCTTGGCTTTCTACAACACAGAGCCTCCCCGCTTTTCTCATCCCCTGCTAAAACAGTACCTCAGAGTGGCCAAAAATTTAATGCCTCCCAGGAGAGCACCAACTCTTGCATGGGACCTCAGTTCTATGCAGGAAAAACTCACCCTGCCTCCTTTTGAACCAGCAGTTACTGCGGATATAAAATTTCTTTCTTGGAAGACAGCTTTTCTTTTGGCAGTTACTTCAGCTAGAAGGGTTTCAGAACTACAGGCTCTCATGGCAGTGGAGCATTTCATTATTTTTTACCCAGACAAGGTGGCCCTCAGGACCAATCCTTCTTTTATGCCTAAGGTGGTATCCAATGTGACTTTTAACCAGACCATTTACCTGCCAACTTTTTTCCCAAATCCGCAGAACAAGGGGGAGCGGATTCTGCATTCATTGGATGTACACAGACAACTAAGATTCTACTTAAACAGGACAAGATCTCTAAGAAAGTCTGAGCAACTACTGGTAGCATTTGCTGCAGGATCAGAGGGGGTAGGCTATATCAAAGCAGACTATTTCTAAATGGATAAGTCATTGCATTCGTTTCTGCTACTTGCACCATGGTAAACCTGTGCCCAAGGGTATCAGATCCCATTCCACCAGGGCTGCCTCTACTTCAGCAGCTTTTCTCAGAGGGGTCCCTACCAGAGACATTCTAGAAGCTGCTACTTGGAGCTCAGTTCATACATTCACAAAGCATTATTATTTACCTCTATTCTCTAAATCCAGGGCAGGTTTTGCCACTGCAGTCCTGCAGGACCTTATAGCTGCTCCTAATGCCGTTTAGTTCCATCCTCCCATCCATAGCTTTGGGATTCTACCCAAATGTAATGACTGTAACAGTGAAACACGAAGAGCATAGTACTGTTGTGTACACTTACCATAAATGTAGATGTTCGAGTGTATTCACTGTTGCAGTCCGGATTACCCACACACCAGCCCCCTTTCTCTACCTTTTCTTTCCTTCACTATACTCAAAGCCTTTGTGGTGTATTTGCTTTTAGTTGAAGGTAAATCTTATGTTTCTAAAGTGCATTTATATATTTACAGTTTATATATATATATTTGCTCCCCATTTGGGGGGCACCTGACATCTGGGGCAAGAAAAACTGATTAAAATGCATTGGCTGCATGTTTTATACCCCTGATGACCTGATGTCCTGGAAGAGGAGACAGCAACTGACGCAGGACCCAAGACTTTGTTATTCAGGCCGACTGAAGGCGACCTGCAAGCAGATTACCCAAATGTAATGGCTGCAACAGTGAATACACTTGAACATCTACATTTATGGAAAGTGTACAAAACTGTACTCTCTTTGGACTTGAGCAATGTAAGTGAATGGTTATGTTCCATCTTTTTACACTTCTTTTTGATGTTTTTTCTTGGGCTACCTGCTGATCATCCCTTATCAGCCAGACAATCCATTCAGTGTTCATCATAAGATCACTGCTGCAGTAGCCTTAAGCTATATGGGATGTCCTGCCAAGTTTGTAAAGATTTAGGGCTCCTTCAATGTGCCCTAGCCACTGGTAAGTGCGAGACTGTAAATAAAACCAGTGGATAGGACACAAGAAGAACTTTCTCACTGCTGAAGTGTGTGTCCCTCTGCAGGCTTTGTAAAATTGATTGTTGGCCAGAGCTTCTCCTTGCTGAACTGATTAAGTTCCCCACGGGGGACTATCTTCCACTTATAAAAGAAAACAAAAAAGTGTTATTATTTTGTATGCTTTATTTCAGGACATTTCATTCTTCTCACTGAGTGGTGTCTGAGAGCTGAAACTCTTCTCTGAGGAACAATTAGTTTGTCTTTCAAAGTGTAATTATATTTTCCTTTGTGAACATTGTGTGGAGCTAGTACATAAGTGGATATGGTGGCCCTGACAAAAAATTTCAAAAAATTTACATTTTTTGTCAAAGCTTCTAACAAACCCTTTGCAGTTCCTCTGACTGCTTATCAGACTCCTTTATGAGCTGTAAGCCAGTCCAGAGTCCCGGTGGGGATTCTGCGACATTTTGAGAGCCATTGAATGTTTGAGGAAAAATGTTCTGCTTATTCATTACTGTGTTGTGAAGAGCTAGTACTAGTGTATTTGGTGCTTGTGATTAAAAATACATACAATTTAATCAACTACTTAATAACTACACTTAGCTCCACTTCATCATGCCTTCACAACCCACATTCTTCTTCCCCCCCCTCTTACTAACTCTACTACTTACCTTAACCTATCTCTACCTCCTCACACAGCCCAGTTATTCTTACCACTCCCAATCCTTCCATGTAACTAACCATCTTACCCCTTCACTAACACACTCATATATCCCAATCTCACCCCATCTTTGCCCTATAATAAACCTTCTACTTTTCCCATTTAAACTCATACCCACCCAGAAACAGTCTACCCATTTAACCATCTCTAAATCCTATAAAAACACCATAGAACTAAATCTATTCTCAAGACTGTGCATATACTTCACCAATTCAAATATATTTTCCATTCCCAACCTTTTATCAGGCGATATCCATCCTAACCCTGGCCCCTCCACCTCAACAATTAAAGACAAATCCATACTACTTCCTGCCCTAAACTCTCAAAGTATATTTAACAAAATCCCAAACCTGCATGCCTGGCTAACACACCATAAACCCGACATCCTATCCATATCAGAAACATGGTTAAAACCCCACATAAAAGACTCAGAAATACTCCCACCAAACTATTCTATTATCAGAAAAGATAGGTCTCACAAAAAAGGGGGGGGGTAGCTCTCCTCTACTCAACCTCCCTGTCAATCACTCCCTATAACAAACATACTCCTCAGTTTAATAACGCTGAACTACTCTTAACACTACTTCAAGTTAATAAACACAAATATATATGTATAGCCACACTCTACATCCCCCCAGGAGATAATATTTCCACACTCGAAGACATACTCTCCTGGCTTACCAACAACATTAGCTATGAAACAGTAATCTTAGGGGGCATGAATATTAACTGGGCTGCCATTCAGTCTCCCATCAACCTACATAATTTTACACAACTAATCACCTCTATAACACACCAAACAAAAAACTTATCCAGTGGCAGTATCCTGGACTGGATCTTAGTCTCACATCCCCACTATTTCGCCAGCAGTGGAACTCTTCCAGATCCACTTGGTGACCACATACCCACTTTCACTCACCGGCTCCCCCCTACTCCCACACCGCACCCAAAACTATATTACAATCCGTAATCATAAAAACTTTAACCCATCTACCTTTAATAACTCCCTAAAAGCAATAAACTGGAATTGTCTAAAAATACTACCCTTAGATAATGCTGTTGCCCACTTCAACACCACATTCTTAGAACTACTAGACTTCCATGCTCCTCTAAGAACTAAAAGAATAAAAACCAATACCGCCCCTTGGCTTACCAAAAATACACTAGCAACAATGAAGCAAAGAGATAAAGCCTGGACAAAGTACCAGAAAAATAAGACCCCCCTCATTCACAACGAATATAAAACACTTAGAAACAGGGTAAAAAAGCTGATCGTCTCTGATCGACAAAATTACTTCTCCATTCTCCAAAGCAATAACAAAACAAATCCTCAGAAATTCTGGAAAGGCATCTCCACCCTACTTAATCCCAGTAAGCCTGTTTCCCCCACCCCAGACATCGATTTGGCTACTCAATTCAACTCTTTTTTCATTGAATCTATCTCCAGATTAACTTCTTCCTTCTCTAACAACACACTCTCAAACTCTCCTCCTTTCCCCCCCACCAACACTCCACCCAGCACTACTACCTCTCCCCCACCCATAGCTACTAAATCTTTCCCATCCACCTCCTATCCTACTCTCATTCCCTCCTCATCTTCCTCACCCCCTTTACCATCCACCCCCACTCCTACTACCTCTTCCTCCTCACCATCTTCGCCCCACAACACCCCCTCTCCACACTCTCCTCCATTCTCATTAAAACCTATACCCACTTCTACCATACAAAACCTCCTCCAGAAACTAAAACCATGTACCAATGCCCCTAATGATATCCCTTCCTACTTTCTTAGCATAGCTGCTGAAGCAATTGCTTACCCCATTAGCATACCAATCAATCCCTCAATCCAAGAAAGCATAGTTCCCCAAATCTGGAAAAAAGTCTTTATCATACCTTTACATAAAGGTGGCAATAATAACAGTGTTACTAACTTCCGCCCCATTGCTATCCTGTCCCCCATCTCTAAACTCCTTGAAAAGTGTATTCAACTTCAACTCCTACCATATCTCATAGATAATCACCTACTATCTCCCACACAACACGGATTCAGACCTAATCACAGCACTATGACAGCTCTCCTCTCCTTCCTCGAAACTGTAAATAAAGCCCGGGACTCTGTCCTTATTGTCTCTACCCTTCAACTCGACCTCTCTAAAGCCTTTGATACTATATCACATAACCTGCTTCTAACCAAACTCTCAAAACTTAACCTATCTCCCCCATCAATAAACTGGTTCTCCAGCTACTTATCCAACAGATATCAAGCAGTAAAATGGAAAAAGGCAACCTCCTCATTCCTTAACACCCCAACTGGAGTCCCCCAAGGCTCCATATTAGGTCCACTCCTCTTCAACATATTCATAAATGATTTCCACAAGGCGATCCCTTTTTCCAACATCATCCAATATGCAGATGATTCTACCATTATCTGCACTGCCACATCTATCCCAACACTCCTAACTCAGGATGCTTTTTCTACCACTGAACAATGGATGAAAACAAATCACCTAGCACTCAACGCCTCTAAAACCAAATTAATGATACTCACCCCCACTAAAGTCAACACTTTTAATACAAAGACATTCTCTATCAACAGTCAAAATAACATTCAGCTAGAAATGGTGACAGAGACAAAATTGCTAGGAGTCCAAATTGATAACCAACTAAAATTCAACTCCCATCTACAAATAAATATAAAAAAAAACATCAAAAACTAGGGATGCTCTATCGACAAAATCACTATCTTACAACGGCCACTAAAATCACTCTCTCTACTTCCTTTTTAATTCCATCCCTTCTCTACGGAGCTCCACTTCTAACTAATCTACAAACCTCCCTGAAAACACAACTTTCCTCCTGCTACAACAAAATTGCAAAATTCGCTACCAGCCAAAAGTCCTCAACCCACCACTGTTCCTCTCTCCAACAATTAAAATGGCTAGAACTACCCAGTCATCTCACCTATACTCAACTATCCCTTGCACATAAGCTTATTCTCAACCCCTCCCTCTGTCCCTCCCTGTCTTCTGTATTTAAAATGCACAGACCTGACAAAATATTAAGGTCTAACAACCAAATCTATTAGAAGTATATAAACCAACCTGTCCCCCTGGCAAATACCTTCTATCACATGGCCTAGCTCGACTCTGGAACTCTCTACCTCCATCTATCCGTATCACCTCTAACCATTTTATTTTCAAAAAAATCTCTTCACTCACATCTTCTATCTCAGTGGGAATGCTCTTGCTCCCACCCCTCATAACTAATACTGGGTATTTCCTTTTTATTTCCTTTTCCTTTCCTTTCTCCTACTTATACCCTTGATTTCACTCTAACATTTCTCCTAACTCTTATTTTATTATTACTATAGTGTCTGCAAGAATATACTACACTATACCTCATATGTTTAGGACTCTTAATATGTAATGACTTCTTATTTTTAATTGTAAAATCCTGTTTAATCTGCCTCTCATATAAGTTTTAACTCTTGTTGTATTAATTGTAATTGTTTGTTTATTATCTGTATTGTCTACTCAAATTTTTTAGATTGTCTAAACATGTCTAAGAACCTATTGTAACCTAAAATGTCTGGAGCTTTTCTCCCCAGGACTCCATTGAAAACGGGTTCATCTTGGCCCAATGGACTATCCTGGTAAACCAACTGCAAATAAATAAATAAAATAAATTAAAAAAAGTTTATCTCACAAGCTTCCTTTTCGTCAAGGAGGTTTTACTGACTCTTCGTAGTTCTGCTGTCCGCCTGAGAGCGACTATTTGTGGCTAGGGCATAGATCCATGTCCCGCTAAGTATGTTCATATTTCCTCAAGCCACAAATAAATAAGTAAACAAACTAACTAATTTGTCTGGGAAGCTCTGGTCTTCAAGCCAGCTTAGCAATTTGTGTTATGCCTGAAAATGAGAAGGCTGGAAAGGTGATTTTTATCTTTTTTTTTTTTTTTGCTTTCATAAGTGTTTTATTTATTTTCAAGTTTTTGCTGTGTTTATAGTAGCTTAGCAACTTGTGACATGTTTGAGTCTCATTGGTGAAAAAAGGTGCAATTTTACTTGGTAGTTAGTATTTAAATATTAGCAGTGGTGGTACTGCGGTAGCGTTGTCGCCTCACTGTAAGATGCTGTCCGGTTCGATTCTCAGCTAGAACGTCATCTGCGTGGAGACATGCATGAATGGGTGTACCTTCGTTGAAGGTTGTGCGTCAGGGCTGGTAACTTGGCACGTAAAAATCAACTACCAATCATTAGCGGACCGGAGTTCCGCTGTGGCGACCCCTAACTGGGAAAAGCCGAAAGACTCAACAAGTTAGTATTTAAATGTTAGTTGAGTGTTTGTAATTGTGGTCTGATGAAGCTTTGTAGCAAAAGTGCTAACCTTGTTTTATAATAAACTATGCTTTTATTTATCGATTACTGGTCTGTAATATTTACAACTTGGACTGCTGCTAATATTGTTCTGCCTCAGGTTTTATTTGCTATTGGCATTTTATGATACACTGAAGGGAAAGCCCTTATATTGCTTCTACTCCTCAGCCATGTTTCTGCTGGGATTTTTGGTGACTGTTGATTATTTCCTACGTTATTCCCAAGCAGTTAATTACCAGGGAGCTTCTTTTTTTTTTTTGCTTCGTATATTCTTTGAAATATGCTGACGTCAATTTTGATGTTGTGTCTAGGGCTACTGCAACTGGCTGTATTTTGAGAAGGTATGCTTATAGTCGTAAAATTTCCCAGAGGATGTCAAATCAGAAATTGTAAATGCTCCTCTGCATAAAGAGGTGTTATTTTGTCATTCGTCAAGACAAGACTCTGGAGAAGTCCTTAAAGGTTTTGATACAAGGGAGTTACCCAGATTTTTCTACCTTCTTTTCCAAAAAATAATAAATCTTTCTCCATTTCTGGCATTTCTTTCAGAAAGCAGACCAAACATACTCTGAATAGAATGGTAGGTGGAAGGGTGAGAACCGTCAAAAAACCCACATAAAATGGTTTTAACAAAACCTGCTCTAGCCCTAGAAACCACATCAAACTTATAATGCTTAGTAAAGGTATGGACGGAAGACCAAGTAACAGCTTCAAGTATGCAATTGGTGTCCAACCCCTTGAAGGCACCAGAAGAGAGAACAACCCTAATGGAATGAGCTGTAGCAGAAGTAGACAGATTTGCCATGAAAAGAATAAGAAAATAAATGGCCTTAGATGAACAGGAGGAGATGGTTTGCATAGAAACAGCCAAACCCGGTGACCTGGGATGAAAGGAAACAAAAAAGCTAATCATACTTACAAATAGTCCTAGTTTTATCCAAATAGTACCTGAGTTGTCTGTGCAAATTCAAGGGTATGCAGGACCATTTCATTCGCAGAATGAGGAGAAGGGAAAAAGGAAGAAAGTTGTACCGACAGATTCAAGGACAACTCATTTACTACCTTGGGCATAAAAGAAGGATTAGTATGAAGGGATACCCTGTCCCTGTGAAACAAAAAAAAGGAATGGCCATAAGGGCCTTGAGCTCAGAAACCCTCCAAGCAGAACTAAGGGCCAGCAACAAAACAGTCTTCCAGGTAAAGTGTTGCAAAGAAGCTGAATTGGCAGACTGAAAAGGAGCCTGAGTCAATTTTTCCAAAACAAAATTAAGGCCCCAAGGAGGAGGAATAGGATTACTTGGAGGCCTGATATGCAGGACACCTTTAAGAAATACTTCTCTTTTTGAGGTCAAACAAAGGAGGGTTCAAGAGCAGACAAGCAGAAATGGCTGACAGATGGGCCTTCACAGAAGAATAGTCCAAGCCAGATTGGAGCAACTCATGCAAATAAGAGAGGACTAAAAGGACCTTCACTGAAAAATGGTCCTGGTTACAAGCATGGCACCAGACTCAAAATGTTTTCCATTTAGATATGTAAGATTTTGTGGTTGAGTGTTTCCTTGCCAATTGCCTTGCCAATTGTAAAACCCCGAGCATGTCCTCAGAATAAAGCTGCCTGAAAGGGATCAAAACCCTATCACCCACGGTGTCAGTATCAGAATGGACAAGTGAGGATGGATGAGAAATCCCATGTCCTGTGTGAGAAAAGCCCAAGATAAGTGGGATCCTTTTTTTCTTGCAATAACCGATGTCTGAAAAATTAACAATTGTCTCACCTGTGGAAAGCAAATACAACACTGAGACTTCCATTCATACTGTGTCACTTGTTTAGGCCCAGACCATGATGTCCCCCATTGCCGGTTCTGGGCCCTCTTTAACTTGAGAACCATTCGCCGTAGAGCTCTTATTGTAGTCAGGTATTTTCGTCTTCCATCTTCGCATTCCGAAATGGCGTCCATCAGCCAACAATCTGTAGACATTCCGAAAAAATGTAAGGATAAAGATAGAGACAGACCACACAAGGCTAAGCCTTGCGATGACTCTACCGTTAAGCAGGTCGTCAGTTCTCTCGAATTCAGTGAGGTACGTTCGCAGCCCCAAATGCCCAGTTCGATACCTTCGCAGGCCTCTACTGAGACCCTTTCGGAGTCTGGTATGCCGTAGAAATCTTCTTCTTCTTCCGAGCCTTTGGTTGTCTCTGCCTTGGTTGGGTCTAAAGCCGCGGCGCAGACAGTGGCTTCTGAGGAGGTTTTTCACACTACCGAATCTAAACAAAAAAACGACGTCTTCTCCGGCTACTGTTTCTCTCAGACCAGTGGATACTCTTAGGCCTAGAGGCAAGGCCACTCCTAGGAAAATTACCTCTAGCCACCGTTTTACTCCTGCTCCACCACCCCAAGCTCAAATGCTTAAAATGGTGGAGGATCTTATCACCCTTATCAGGGGAAGTCAGGCCACATCTTCTAATAGGAAAAGAGACCTTTCTCCTGAAATACTGACAGAACAGGATTCTGAGGATTCTGATTATTCAGATTTTGAAGAGGAACAACAACTTCTGATTGCTTATGAGGATTCTGATGCAAAGGAATCCATTCCTTCTGCCTTCCCACCAGAAGATCTTTCCTTTGAGGAACCCTTCACACCCTCAGGGAACATTTCCACTAGGAATCCCAGGGCTTCCCTCAATCTAAGAAAAGACTAAGAGTGTTTCTAAACCTGCCCCAGCACAGACCCTTGGCCATCCCTCCAATCTTAGAGGTGGTTGATGATATCTTCCATGAATCCTCATCATCACGAACATGGGAGCACAATGTTCAACACCGGAGGTGTACCCCTCACTGGTGAGATCAGACCACAAACTAATCTCGCTGGAGGTCCTCATCCCACCCCCACCTGAAATAAAAAAGACCACAGTAAATAACTTCTCAAAAGCCGACTTCACACTTCTAAAGACTAGTGTGGTCTCCTTTAAGGCCCCCGAGCCGGCGGAAAACAGTACTCAAGCCGCTGAATCACTTACAAATGCCTTCTACCAGCACCTGCAGGACTGCATGGATAAGGCAATCCCAAGCAAAACAAAGACTCTTTGTACCAAAGGCAAGCGTCCAGTCTGGTGGACCCCAGCCATAAACAAACTCTACAACAAAAGGAGGAAGCTACTACAAGATAGAGCAAAATCCTTAAAAGGTAAGACACCCTTGATCACTATAAGTAAAAACTAAGAGCTCTCATAAAATCATCCAAAGCAAATTTCGAGAGAAAAATAGCTAAAGACTCAAAAGACAATCATAAGGCCTTCTTTAGCTATGTTAGAAACCTGGGAGGAAACTCCCAGATATGCTCAGAGCTAGTTCAAAATGATGTGAAGATTACTGATCCTACAGACATTGCCAACATACTGGCTGACAGGTTCAGTGCAAACTTCTCCCCCAAAAGGAGAGATATCTATACCAAACGATTGCAGCCCCCAAACATCTCCAGCGCCCAAGTGAGAACTGCTCTCTCCAAAGCAAAAACACAGCATCCATGGGACCTGATGGTGTCCCCGGCTGTGTGCTCCATGAACTCAATGAGGAATTAAACCCACAGCTAGGACAGCTGTTTAATCATAGTCTTACCTCTGGATACGCACCCAGGAGTGGCGCACTGCAACTGTGGTACCACTTCACAAAGGCGGTGCCTCCACCGACCCTGGAAATTACCGCCCATTAGCTTGACAAGCCTTATCTGCAAAGCCATGGAGAGGATCATAATGGACCTCATAAATAAAGACATAGGGAATTTGCAGACTTTGGATCCAACCCAGTTTGGCTTTGTCAAAGGCAGATCATGCCTTTTAAACTTGGTTGACTTTTTCAAACAGTCACCAAAGCCATTGATGAGGAAAGGCAGTCCATACAGCCTACCTCGATCTGGCTAAGGCCTTCGATACAATACCCCACTGGTATCATTGAAAAACTCATCAGCTTAAATGTCAACCTATACATCACAAGATGGGTTGCAAACTGGCTGAGTGACAGAACCCACAGGGTCAGAGTTGCTGGCGCCATGTCAGACTCAAAGCCTGTCACAAGTGGTGTCCCACAGGGCTCAGTCCTGGGCCCACTCTTGTTTGGCATCTACTTTTCCAAGTACAAGCAAACACAGGAGGGTTATGGCTGACAAAGTTTGCAGATGACTGCAAACTGGGCCATAGTAGAAAACACATCTGACACAGATATCCTTCAGAAGGGTCTCACAGAAACGGATAACTGGTGCCAGAGCCACGGCCTAAAGTTAAATGCCAGAAAATGCATAGTCATACCCTTCGGGAAAAACAAGGATACCCTAGCTACCAAACAGGTGGCAATCCACTGAGCACAGAAGAAGTTATCAGGGACCTGGGGACCCAGGTTGATAGTAGTCTGTCATTCGACACCCATGTAGCTAAAGTAGTTAGGAAGATCTTCTACATTGCCCACCTTATCATGAAGGGATTCTCATCTAGATCAAGGGAGGTCATAGTCTCCCTTTACTCATCACTCATCAGACCAATGATTGAGTACAATGCCCCATTCGGAATGTATCTGACCCGACACTTGCAGCAGCTGGAGAGGCCACAAAAGTTCCTCACCAAAAGGATAAAGGGTCTCAAAAATCTGTCCTATGCTGCCCGACTGAAAGAACTCCAGCTCTATTCAGTCGCCACCGCTGCTCAGAGGTGACCTTTGCCTAACATACAAGGCCATGTCAAACCCAGATTTGATGAATATGCTTCACCTCAAAAAATCTAGATCCATCAGAGCCACAAGGGCGGAGACTTAAACCTTGACACGGCTATTAATAGGACGTGCTGGAGGGATAGATTCATCACCCAAAGACTCCCTATGCTGTGGAACAAAATCCCGGTACATGTGAGGCAGAGCACCTCGCTGGCCTTGTTCAAGAGAAATCTTGACCAATGGATGGGAGATCGCAGATATACCCCAGGGATTACCTCAGTGTCACTGCTCGACAGAGGCACAGCAAAATAATGGGTATAGTTCCCCATACTAAAGGGGTGGCGTAAGCCACAAAACGATGGGCTAGGCTTGTAAATGCCCTCGGGCAGATAGCCTAGTATGAACCTATGAACCTATGAACCTATGAATCCAGCTTAACTCCTGACGCCCTGCCACCTGCTCACAGAAAACCTGACCGGTATTACAGAGTACCGGATTCTCACAAATACTTGTACGGAAATCCTGCTGCAGACCCGGAGGCCATTACACAGGGACCAAAAGGAGCTAAGCCTAGTTCTGCAAAGAATTCTATTCCTTCTGACAAGGACTCCAGAGTTCTGGACAGATGGGGTAAAAATGTATACACCTCTGCAACCTTAGCTATCAGAGCACTCAACTGTCAGTTCCACATGTTAAAATATCAACAACACACTTTGGAACTATTAAAACAAAAGATTTCAACCTTTCCTAACTGTGCCAATTCGAAAGAGTTAGCAGATTTACTGCACTCTACCTGTCAAGTGGCTAAACACCCATTGCACTGTGGATATGATGCCCTAGAAGCCTCAAGCAGGGCAGCAGTGTCAGGATCTGTCATTAGGAGACATGCATGGTTGAAGGAACAACCTATCCCTGATCATGTCAAATCTAAATTACTTGATGCACCCTTGGATAACTACCGCTTGTTTGGAGTAAAAGCAGAAGAGTTGCTTAAAAAGATGGAAAACAAAGCAAAATCTATGCAAACAATAAAATATTTCCTTCAGGTATAACCTCCAAGGTTAAGCAGGAATTTTCCCTCAAAACACTGGTCCTTTCCTGCACCTAGCAGACAGGGGCAAGGTAAGCCCTGTAGAGACAGACCACCCAGACTCCTATCCAAGGGACAGCAGAGAACCAAACAGTGGACCACTTCCATCCAAAGGCAGGGAGTGCTAAGCCATCCCTCCATGGCAGAAACTCTCAAGTGACTCCCTCTCCCCCCTCTGCCCTCTTTTCACTCACCAAAAACTAGGAGGAAGGCTCTCCCTCTGCAAAGAAAATTGGTTTTCTGTAGCAAAGGACCAGTGGGTCTTTAAGATCATTTTTCAGGGATACAAACTTTCCTTCAACAAACTCCCAATTCCAAGAGGGTACCCAGACTTATCTGCAAATCAGTGGGCAGATGCATTGAAACAAGTCCAAACTCTCATAGCCCAAGGGGCAGTAGAAACGGTCCCCTCAGATCAATCAGGCAAAGGCTTTTATTCCAGACTATTCCTTGTTCCCAGAGAAGAGGGCACTCGGTGCCCCATCCTGGATTTATCCATTCTGAGCACCTTCCTGGTGGTCACCAAATTCAAACATGCTAACTTTCCAGCAGCTGCTGCCTATGCTGACCAAAAATGTCTGGTTAGTTACCCTAGCTCTAAAAGATGCCTACCTCTACATCCCCATAAGGGAATCCTGCAGGAAATTCCTTTGCTTCAGAACAGGCTCACACCACTTTCAGTTCTATGCGCTACCCTCTGGCGTATCATCTGCTCCCAGGGTATTTACCAAATGCTTAGCCCTGGCCATAGCCTTTTGCAGACAGAAAAATATACATATTTACCCCTATCTAGATGACTGCCTCATTCAAGCAAATTGCAAAGAAAAGCTCCTCAAGGACCTCCTCTTTGTCAAAACCATCCTAACCTTCTTGGGGTACACCATCAATGAGAAGAAATCAAGACAAACACCCTCCAGGAAGATCATTTTTTTGGGAGCACTGCTGGACACAGCATCCCAAATGGCCTTCCTATCCCCAGAAAAGCAGAGCTTTCTGCCTCTCTATTTTACCCAGCTGGCTTCCAGAAGTCACCTCGCTGCAAGGAAGTTCCTGCAAGCCTTGGGGTACATGGCATCTTGCATCCTTCTAATTCCTCTGGCCAGGCTTCACATGAGAAAACTTCTGTGGTACCTAAAGAACCTTTGGTGTCAGCACTCTGAACCTCTAGAGACCTTTCTACCTCTGATCCCCTGTATAAGGGATGAGTTTCTCTGGTGGTCAGGGGCCTGTGCTCAGAACAAGGGTCTTTCCTTCACCCTCCGCCCAACCGGGCAGACCATGACCACCGACGCCTCAGACATAGCTTGGGGCGCTCACCTAAAAGGCAAGTGCACTCAAGGTCTTTGGTATGCCCAACACCTTCCCTTAAACATCAACCAGAAGTAAATGATGGCAGTACAAAAGGCTCTGACATCCTTCAAACCCCACTTCAAGCCAGGGGTTCTTCTTATCAAAACAGACAACACCACAGTAATGTGGTACATCAACAAACAGGGAGGGACCCAATCTTACCCTCTGCGCAGGCTAGCTATGAACCTCTAGCTGACAGCCTCTTTCATGGGACTACACCTGATAGCCCAATGTCTACCAGGGCTCAACAACACCCTGGCAGACCACTTAAACAGAAACTTACTGGAGCCCCAGGAATGGCAGCTCCACAGAAAAATCTTTTTACAAATTACTCAGGCATGGGGGACTGCGGAGGTGGATCTCTTTGCTTCGCATCTCAACCATCAGGTGAAAAAATTCTGTACCAGGGAGTATCTAGCGTGGAAGGTGGATGACTTGACCTTCCCCTGGAATGCCCTCTTTGTGTATGCATTCCCTCCTCTGCCTCTTACTCCCAAGGTACTGATCAAAATAAGGGAGGAGAGACCAAATGTCATCCTCATTGCTCCAGATTGGCCCAGACAACATTGGTACCCCTTACTGTGCAGCCTGACCTTACAGCCTCCCAGGCAGCTTCCCCTGATCTCAAACCTCTTAACTCAGTTGGTGGGGGGAGTGCTGCACCCAGACTTGCAGACTCTCAAACTATCAGCATGGCTAATACTCTAAAGGCAAACAAGGGGCCACTGTTAAGCAAACAGGTCCTAGACATTATCATAGAGGCCAGAAGGCCCAGCACCAGAAAATCTTACACAGGAAAATGGAAAAGATTCTGCTCCTGGAGCCAGTCCAGAGGGGGCAATACCTCACTACGTTCCATCCCTCTTATCCTGGGCTACCTATAGGAGCTACTTAATAGTGGCCTGTCCTGCTCCACTATTGAAGTCCATGCCATAGCCATTTCAGCTCATTTTGATACAGAGCAGCTGCTGTTCTCCCATCCTTTAATTAAACAATTCCTCAGAGGGGCTTCTAATATCAGACCTCCCAGAAGGCCACCCATTCCAGCCTGGGACCTGAGTTATGTTTTGGAAAAACTAACTTTACTACCCTTCGAACCTGCTGCTTTGGCAGAACTAAGATACCTCTCCTGGAAGACTGCTTTTCTCCTATCTATCATCTCAGCCAGAAGGGTTTCAGAACTTCAGACACTGATGACCATTGAGCCCTTTTTCATCTTCCATGCAGACAGGGTCTCCATAAGGACTAATCCCTCCTTTATGCCCAAGGTGGCATCTAATGTAACTCTCAACCAGGCTATACATCTACCCACCTTCTTTCCTAACCCTCAAAACAAGGGGGAAAGAATTCTACACTCACTAGACATGCACAGACAGCTCAGATACTATCTGGACCATACTAAACCCTTCAGGTAAACAGACCAACTACTTGTCAGCTGTGCCCCAGGGGCAGAGGGGAAGCCCATTTCCAAACAAACCGTTTCCAAATGGATATCCCTCTGTATCCATTACTGCTACAGGTTGCATGGGAACCCCCCCCCCAAAGTCTAGTCAAACCCGTTCCACTAGGGCAGCCTCCACTTCCACAGAATTCCTCAGAGGAGTTCCCACCAGGGAAATCCCAGAAGTTGCCACCTGGACTTCTGTCCATACCTTTACCAAGCATTACCACCTACCTCTGTTTTCTAAGGATAGGGCAGGGTTTGCCTCTGCAGATGTCCTTCAAGGATGCATCTGCAGTCCTTACAAATGGGTTGCCCTGTCGTCAGGCAGCCCTTCAGTCGGCCGGATTCCAAAGTCTGGGTCTGGCCTCGGCTGGTGTCGCACTTCACCCGACGTCATAGCTGCAGTTCTTCGGGTATAAAGGCATCAGCCGACGCCATTTTCCTCAGTCTTTCTTGCCGCGTGGCGCCCGAAGCAGAAGCTGTTCGCAAGTGCCGGTCGGTCAGAACCAGAGATTACTACTACAAGTACCGAAGACTTCTAAAAAGCTAAGTACCCCGTTGGGGACTCTTTCTTGCCTCAGCCGATGTCAGAAAAAGTGAATAACTGTTTAACTTGTGGGAAACAAATACCTCATAAAGATTTCCACTCTTACTGCTTACCTTGCTTAGGCCCAGCCACGACGTAGCAGCTTGTCTAGCCTGTGCTTCTTTCAACCGACGGACGCTTAGATGTCGGTCGGAATTTGCTGAAGAGTTTTTCGGCTCTGATTTTGCTTACATTATGCCGTCGGATACTCCGACTACGCAAATTTCTAAAAAGCGCAAGGAAAAGGACCGACATTCGCGGTCCGCGGTTTCGGCTGAAACCGCGGTTAAGCCAACCGCGAGTGTCTCGGTTTCGGCTGAAACCGAGTCCACGGTTCTTCCTTCGGCCGAAAGCTTGCCACTTACAGAGGCCTCATCCAGCCTGGCTGAATCTGCTACTGAAATCCCACCTGCTCTTGCAGGTTCACAGGATTTATCTGATACTATCCCTTTGGATATTTCTACCCCTGCACGTGGAGCTGCTAGGCCTCCTGCATCCATGTCGATTAAGGCCTTTGCCAGGGCTAAAGCAGCAAAAACTACCAAATCTGTGCCTGCTAAGACCCCCTCTCACAGGCCTAGCTCTAGTTCACAAATGCTTAGTCTAGCAGAGGATCTCATTTCTTTGATCCGGGGATCCCAACCACATCCAGACAGGGCCTCTCACCCACCTCCAGAGAAGAGGACTAGAGTAGAGCCCCCTGAGCCAGTTTCTTCAGATGGCTCCTCTGATGAATCAGATAATTCAAACCCTCCTGAGGGCCCCTTTTCTCCTTATGAGGACTCTGATGCAGAAGAGTCCATTCCTTCTGCCTCTCCGCCTGAGGAATTTTCTTTTGGGGAAACCTTGCATGCTATGAGGGAACAATTTCAATGGCAGGGCCAGGATTTTTCAGACTCTAGGAAAAGGCATAGAACCTTTTTGCATTTGCCACAGCATAGGCCTTTAGCCATTCCTCCAGTACTTACTGTTGTGGATGATGCTTATAATGATGCTTGTACTGCTCCTGATTCTCTTCCTCCGGCCCCTGCTAAGTCCGATAGGTACTACAGGGTTCCGGACATACATTATCATTTGTATAAGGCCCCTTTTGCAGATCCCGAAACGATCTCCCAGGGACCCAAGGCTGTAGCAGCTACTTCTACCAAAAACCCCCTCCCCTCTGAAAGGGAATCTAGGGCCTTAGAGAGATGGGGTAAAAATGTTTACACTTCTGCTACTCTTTCAGCTAGGGCCTTGAACTGTCAATTCCACTTGATTCAGTATCAGGAATTTATGTTAGACCAATTAACTAAAAAACTGTCCTCGGATGAACCATTAGACAAAAAATCTGTACAGGAAATTGTACATAACATTCAGCAGGTCAGTAATCATTCCTTAAAATGCGGCTATGATGCACTGGAGGCTTCCTTTAGATCAGCCATGACTGGCACAGTGATCAGAAGACATGCATGGTTAAAAGAGCAGTCCTTACCAGACCATGTTAAATCAAAGCTCCTAGATGCTCCCATGGATAAGCTCAATTTGTTTGGCTCCCTGCAGCAGGTGCTGAAGAAGGTGGAAGAGAAAGCAAAATCTGTTCAGACAGTCAAGGATTTCTTGCAGGTCCAGCCTCCAAGGTTTAGCAGGAACTGGCCTTCCAAGAATTGGTCCTTTCCAGACACCTCCAGAGCTCCGAGAGGCAGGAATAGGCGCTCAAGAGGCAGGGGTCAATCCAGAGGTGCCTACAGGGGACGTCAGTGGCAGGCTAACAACCAGCGAGGTACAGCCACAGATCCAGCCACCTCCACTTCCACAGGACAATCGCAGTGACTTGGCTCTGGCACCGCCTACCAGGGAACAACTAGAGGCACCCTTAGGCGGGAAGCTAGCCTTATTTTCAGTAAATTGGCATTACATCACAGGAGACAAATGGATTTTGCAGACAATAGACCAAGGTTACAGGTTTCACTTCCATACTC
Organism: Protopterus annectens; assembly: GCF_019279795.1. Lineage (NCBI taxonomy): Eukaryota > Metazoa > Chordata > Ceratodontiformes > Protopteridae > Protopterus > Protopterus annectens. The sequence continues at coordinate 979,576,799 of NC_056743.1, forward strand.
TACCAAGGAAGAGAGGAATGCCAAACCTACCTCCAAATCAGAAGACAGAAGCTCTACAACAAATAACTCACTTACTAAGGATGAGAGCTGTAGAAAGGGTACCATCTATGGAACAAGGGCAAGGATTTTACTCCAGACTCTTCCTGGTACCAAGAAAAGAAAACCAATGGAAACCTATTCTCGACCTGTCCGCTTTAAACACATACCTCATTGTTCCAAAATTCAAAATGCTGACCCTACAGCAGCTTCTTCCCATGCTGGGCAAGGAGTCTTGGCTGGTAACTCTAGATCTCAAGGAGGCATACCTGCACGTCCCCATACGACCAAATTGCAGAAGATACCTCAGATTTCTTGCAGGATCAGAGCATTATCAATTCTCAGCATTGCCCTTTGGCTTATCTACTGCCCAGAGTATTCACGAAATGCCTGGCATCAGTAATTGCTCATTGCAGGCTTCAGGGAATTCAAATTTACCCTTACCTGGACGACTGCCTGTTACAAGCGGACAACAAAAACAAATTAACAAAAGATTTGGAAAGGGTCATTCATCTACTACAAGCCCTGGGATACACAGTCAATATAAAAAAGTCAAGGCTGATTCCATCCCAAAGGATAACCTTCTTGGGTGCAGATCTGGACACATCAAAACAAATGGCATTCCTGACAGTAGAAAACAGGAGCAACTCCTTTCTACTTCATGGCATTAACAAAGCAGAACCAGCTAACAGCAAGAAAAGTCCTGCAAGCTCTCGGTTACATGGCATCCTGCATAATATTGATTCCACATGCCAGACTACATATGAGGAAGTTACAGTGGTACCTAAGGAATTTATGGTCTCAGCACAAGCACAGCCTAGAAACCCGAATTCCAATAATTCCATGCCTGAAACAAGAATTCCAATGGTGGGCTCAGGCCTGTCAATCAAACAAGGGACGGCCCTTCCACAGCACTCAACCAAGCCAGACCATCACAACAGATGCCTCAGACCTCGGTTGGGGGGCACACATGCTGGACAAGTGCATACAAGGCTTATGGACTCAAGACCAGCTGCACCTACACATAAATCAAAAGGAAATGCTGGCAGTAAAACTGGCAATTCAGGCATTCAGACCATTTCTTCGACAGGGTCAACTGCTGATAAGGACGGACAACACCACAGTTATGTGGTACATCAACAAACAGGGAGGCACACATTCATACCCTCTATGCCGGATGGCAATGGACCTCTGGAATGTGGCACTGAGCTTCAACATTCAGCTACAAGCAATTTTTGTGCCAGGAAAAGAAAATATACTAGCAGACATCCTAAGCAGAACTGCCACGGATGCCCACGAATGGATGCTGCATCCGGACATCTTCAAAACCATTACAGGGAAATGGGGACTACCAGAAATAGACTTATTTGCATCCCCACACAATCACCAACTGAAAAAATTCTGCACAAGGACGTACCACCCACTTGCTTGGAAAGTGGACTCCCTATCTTTCAGTTGGAAAAACCTGACAGCATATGCATTCCCACCTCTTCCTTTGATGCACAAGGTGCTATTGAAGATCAAAGAAGACCGTCCAAGGATCATCCTGATAGCTCCAGACTGGCCAAGGCAACATTGGTACCCATTACTGAGGACCATGTCTCGGGAACAAATATGGCCTCTGCCCCTAGTTCCCTTGCTGTTAACACAGAACAACATCAAAACCCTGCATCCAAACCTGAAAACACTGCAGCTGGCTGCCTGGAACATTGCATAAGACCAAATAACCCAGATTTATCTCAAAGGGTTAAAGACATTATCTTGGAGGCTCGCAGACCCTCAACAAGAAAAAATTATTCAGCAAAATGGAAAAGATACCTCATTTGGAGTACTGCAAAAGGAGAGAATGTGTCACTGATAAACATAGCTAACATCCTGGAATACTTGGCAGAGCTCTTCCACAACGGCCTGTCCTATTCTTCCATTAAGATTCATGCATCAGCTATTTCAGCAGAATACAACTTGGATCCTCCAGTCTTCTCACATCCTCTGCTCAGGCAGTTTCTGAGAGGTATTAAAAATGTAAAGCCCCCTAGGAAGCCACCATTGCCAGCATGGGACTTGAACTTTGTGCTAGAAAAGTTGACACTCCCTCCTTTCGAGCCAGCAGCAACAGCAGAATTACAGTACTTATCATGGAAAACTGCTTTCCTGCTTGCAATCACTTCAGCAAGAAGGGTATCTGAGCTACAGGCATTAATGGCAGTACAGCCCTTCCTGATCTTCCATCAAGATAGAGTGTCCATGAGAACTAATCCTACTTTTATGCCAAAGGTGGTCTCCAGGGTATCTTTAAATCAAGCTATCCACCTACCTACATTCTTCCCCAACCCCCACAGAACAGGGGAGAAAGACTGTTGCATACCTTGGATGTACATAGACAGTTACGTTACTACCTGGACAGGACCAAGAGCAATAGAAAGACTGACCAGCTACTAGTAGCATATGCAACAGGAATGGAAGGAAAAGCAATTTCAAAACAGACAATCTCTAAGTGGATAGGAAATTGCATTAGATTTTGTTACTCCTACCATGGGAAGAAAACTCCAGAAAACATCAGGCCTCACTCTACAAGGGCTACAGCCACTACCATAGCTTTTTTACGAGGAGTGGCTACCAAAGACATTTTAGAGGCTGCTACTTGGAGCTCCGTGCATACATTTGCCAAGCATTATAATTTACCTTTATACTCCAGATCCCGAGCAGGTTTTGCCACTGCTGTTTTGCAAGGGATCTTAACTACACCATAATCTTTATTTCTCCTCCTCCCCCAGTTTGGCTATGGTATTCTACCCATTTGTAAGGACTGCAGATGCATCCTTGAAGGACATAGTACAGTTTTGTACCTACCATAAATGTAGATGTCCGATAGGCATGCATCTGCAGTCAGGATTACCCACCCTCCTTCCCCTCTGTGGTACTCCTAGGGTATTTGCCCATCTTGTAGCTAGCTGGGGAATCTATTATGGTGTATTTGTTTGTATATATGTACATACATGCTTATTTTTTGTTTGCTCTCTACTATTTGGAACCATTTGCATTTATCCAAATTTAGCCTTCCTAGAGGGCACCTGGCATCTGGGGCAAGAAACACTGAGGAAAATGGCGTCGGCTGATGCCTTTATACCCGAAGAACTGCAGCTATGACGTCGGGTGAAGTGCGACACCAGCCGAGGCCAGACCCAGACTTTGGAATCCGGCCGACCGAAGGGCTGCCTGACGACAGGACAACCCATTTGTAAGGACTGCAGATGCATGCCTATCGGACATCTACATTTATGGTAGGTACAAAACTGTACTTTCTGCAGGGCCTGTTGACCCATTCCTGGGTCTCTTACTAATCCTACCCACCCCTCTTCTCAACTTTGGGAATCCTCCCACAAGTGATGACTGCAACAGTGAAACACAAAGAACATAGTACAGTTGTGTACACTTACCATAAATGTAGATGTTCAAGGGTATTCACTGTTGCAGTCCTGGTTTCCCACCCTCCTTCCCCCTTATATTTTCTTTCTTTAGGGAGACATAAGTTTCTAACGGTGGCTTTTAGCCACCAGGACCACTTTACCATATTTACTGGGGCCTCTGACTGGTTAGGGCAAGAAAAACTGATGTAATGGCATCAGCTGCCTTCCTTTATAGCACTGACGACCTGACATCAGACAGCAAGCAACAGCAGCCAATGCAGAAAAAGATTGACTCTGGTGTTCGGGCTGGCCGAGGGCTACCACAGGAGGGATAACCCACAGGTGATGATTGCAACAGTGAATACACTCGAACGTCTTTATGGTAAGTGTACACAACTGTACTTTATCTGGAGTGCTAAATATTCAGTGCAGTAACAAGGCATCCAAACTAACTGGCAAAAATGGCATTTGAACTGGTGGCAAAGAAGTTCTGGGTAGTTGCGTCTGTACATTCTTTTTATGCCCCATGTTCCATGTGGGGAACATAGATGTGACATACAGGTGCATACACGATCTTTAGGCTTTGGCATACTGGCCAAGCGTCTGGCTACCCTGGGCAGAAGATCCCTTCTATGTGGAATACTGCAGCAGTGATATAGAAAGACATTTAGCTTTCAAATTTGTGAGGAAAAGGGGAGGAAGTGTCCTTTGGTAAAATTTGCAACAAATCGCCTTTTTCCCGTCTCAGCTGCATGCTGGCAGTACAGCCAGGTAGCTTACCCTCTTCGGCATATGTAATTGTTGCTGGAGAACCCAGCATTCATTCCAGCAACACACGGCAGGTCAGCCAGATAAAAGAGATCTATACAGAATGGAAATTATTTTTTTTTTTAAGATCATGTTAAGTAAAAACAGAGAATAACTACAGTATTAAACTGTTGTAGTGAAGTTTGCTGTGTTTGGAACTGTGTTTCAAAAGTGGATGTAGAGGTAAGTGTATCGGATGTAGAGGTAAGTGTTTCAAGAACCAAACCATATATCTCCTGAGTCTCCATGATGGTAAAAGGTGCATTTATTTATTTATTCGTAACATATGCTGTATGTGTTCAGTTTAACTGTGTACTTCAACAATTTTGATGAACTTAAACTGCATATTTGATGTTTCTCCGATACAGTGAGTAATCATTCAGCTGGACAGATTCAGTACGGTCATATCCATTCTAAGTATATTTCCAAATAACATCTTAAATGGTAATTAAGATATCAGTCATCTAGAATCCTGCTCTATATGAAATGCATTTATTATTGGATTATCATTGTATGTGGCTAGGACTGTGTGTGTGTGTGTGTGTGTGTGTGTGTGTGTGTGTGTGTGTGTGTGTGTGTGTGTGTGTTTGTGTTTGCTTGCATTATGATTTCCCCTCAGCCCATTAGTACTTTGTTGTAGAATTCCCCTTTTGAGACTTAAGAGCAAATTTTTGTTATGTTAATTGCACCTCTAAGGAGAAGGTAGAGAACTTTGCATCTCTTACTGGTATGTCTCTGCTAACATCACCTGTTCAGTGCTGAAGACTCAGAAACGTTGTCAACACTAATAAAAATAGCAACACAGGACATGCAGTAAGTACAGAAAAGGGGAGAAGAATACTGAAAGCCCACATGTAATTGTAGCCACAGCAGTGGTGTTGCATCACTTGATTAAAAACTTAATGTGCACATACATAATGTGGTTAAACTTATATGAAAGTGAGGAGTACAATTCAAGAATAGTTGTTTCACTCATTCGTATTCATGCAGACCAGTTTATATTTGCTTTCTGTTAATTAGTAAACATTTTAATGTAATGTAAAAAAATTAACTTTGATTTAAAAAAAAAAATCAAGAATCATCATAGTTCAGTTGTAATGGCAGTACAAAATCTGCACGTTTCATCCATGAGTGGTCTGGCTCCTTGGTGCAGGGAATAGATTCCTGCCTACAGCCTAGTAACCGGGGTTTAATCCAGCACTGGAAGAACCAGGTAGAGAGGGAAGGATTGAAGGAGCATGCCTTGCTCACTTCTTTGGTGGTGGCAGCCGGGTTTGTATGAACTCTGGTGGGGGGACGTACAGGATGGCACCTACTTCTTTGTGGAGACTGGGCAATTTGGCTCTTGTGCCTTGTAGGGGGGTAGGCCAGAGATGGCTGGAGGGAATGCCCCTTGCGGAAGTGAGGGGACCTCCTCTGTTATCCCATTGCATGCCCATCCTGTATGCTTTCCTGGATTCATGTGGTAGAGACGAAACAAACAAACAAAAAAAATTTCAAATCATCCCTGATAGCTGTCTGAATGATGGCCCCTCCTGACCTACACTCATTCCAGTGATGGAGAACAAATGGGAAAATTGGCTGTGAACGGGCCTGATGATCAACAGACAGTTGGGCAAAGAGTGAAAAATTAATTGATAAACATTGTATGCATAAAACAAACATATTTCTTTAGTTTCATTACTGAGGAAAAAATTCCAAACCAAACCTGAATTATTTGTCCACTCTCAAGCTGGCTTATGATACTTTGGTTTCATTGCCTGAAGTAGTTTAAAGGAGAGTTCAGAATATTCTTTGTATGGCTTTGTAAATTGTTATAGAGGAAAAAATGGTAATTGCTATTTTGTTGTTTAAACTTAGCTACCCGTGAGCTGTCAGCATGTCTCTCTCTCCAACAGGTGAGATGCAGTGTATTGTGATGGAAGTTGGGTAACTAGTACTGTTAGTATGACAGACTGTATCCTTAGCACACGTCTCCAGTGAAGGTCCATGTGGTCTGTCTGACTCTGTCTTTGTGAGTTCACTAAGGACATGTCTTTACAACTCAACACAGTTTAATTTATATGGGCTACCCCCGATTGCTCTAATGACTTGTTTCATGTTTGTTCAGTAAGGGGATTTCCCTGGGACAGTAGTCA